>NC_041391.1:272152442-272224827 GCF_002162155.2 Triticum dicoccoides
GTCCGGTGAGCTTTCTGACTACCACCGGATTCAGTTCTTCCCAATATATTCATGGGGGAGTCTTAAGTCATTGTGTGTATTTGATCAGGATTATGTGGAGACAGCGGAGCGGATTGGCTGTCCGGCTCCGCTACCATAAGGTCCAGCCGACGCTCTCCTGACGAAGATGCTAGTCCCGACGCCCTACAACGCACCGGAAAAGACGGCCCCGGGGACTAGGAAGGGTCTCCGGCGTAAGGTCGTACTGGACGCCTCGTCTGAAGACGACGAGGCACACTCCTCCCCCGAAGGGGAGGAATAAGAGGAAGGGGCCACCCCATCCGGAGAGGATGGGGGGCCTAAGAAGGCGGACTCGGGGGCCGGGAAAGGCCCCCGGCGCAAGGCTGTCATACCCTCGTGGTCTGACGATGACGAGGCAGATTCCTCCCGCGGAGGCGGGGTGAAACAAGAAGAAACTCTGCCTCCCCGCAATGGGGAGGAGAAAAAGAGGAAAGCTGCCCCGGAGGGGGAGACTAGGACGTCCAAGAAGGAAAAGACGTCCCTTCCGGACTACTCCACCACGGCCGCTCATAGCGAGGAAGAGTGGCCGCCCAGGGGGAAGCCCCTGGCGAGATCGTAAGTCTTCGCACTCTATTGTACTTTAGTGCGACTTTGCTTCATAGTCTTGTTATAACACCGAACATATATGCAGTCCGGCCCGGGTCCATCTGGAGGTATCATCTTCGGATGGGTCCTTGAGCGATTCAGCGATGACTCGCTCCTGACGGCCACTACTCCTCGACCTGCGGATGACATGGAGGTGTTGTCCCAAAGGCTCCCAGAGCGGGGGGAGGTGATCTGGAGGCGCCACAAGGCGGAATTCCAGATGTCGGACACACGGGTTTCAAGATCCCCGCGGATCATGTCGATAAGAGCCGTAGTAAGCCATGCTCTCAGCCGGATACTGTTCCAGAACCTCCAATGATTCCGGACTCAGGCGGGCAGCCCCTCGTTAGGGAGGGCGAGCCGTCCGTGCCAGGGACTTCCATTACGCCCGAGCCGTCGGATAGTCTGCTGGAAGCGCTTCGCGGCACTTCCATGGATGAAGAGCACCGTACTCTTATGAGTGCGGTGATTCAGAAGGCTTTGTCCGCCAAGAGTTGACTAACCGAAGCTTGCACCAGCCTCTTGACAGGCTTTGAGGTAAGTAATAAAAATGTGTGAAATTACCACCCGATAGGTAGTAGCCCCTGATACTCTGTTTGGTGTTCGGAAAGAAAAGCCAAATGGAGGGTCAATTATAATCCAGAGGAGTCTAATAATAAGTGTGCCTGTGAATAAACAGGCTGTGCTGCTTGCCACTGCCGTCTGCACAGCCGAGGTCGCCGGACTAAAACGGAACCTGGAGCAGGCGCAGGGAGAGCTCGGCCTCACCAAGAGGCAGCTCGAAGAGAACAAAGGTGGGTGATACCACGTTCGCATGTAATGAAGGATAGACAAAGTTGGTCATTCTAATGACAAAGCATCGCGACTTTGTAATAGGGGCCACCACCGAAGTGGCGTCTTTGAAGAAAGCGTTGTCTAAGGCCGAAGACAAGGCGGCCTTGGAGCGTAAGGAGCGCGAAAAGCAAGATGCTAGAGTGGGCGAGGTACAGCAAGAGCTCTAGGAGCTCGGCAAGAAGTTCGAGTCCTTGGAGCATGATCTTAAGATGAAAGAGGCCGAGCTTGCGAAGGCCCTTGCAAGTATTAAAGACGCCAAGGCCGAAACCGAAAAGGCACAACAGGAAATCCAGGCGGCCAAGAAGATAGCGGCGGGTAAGACATTCTTTATGCAAAGCAAGCATGTGGAGGAGGCGTTTCTTTTACTTACCCGAATTCGGAGCTCTCTAGGGGCATTCGCAGATCTGCCAAGCAGCATACCGAACGCCGCGGAGCTCTACTGTGCCAAGGAGGGGAGTGCAACGGAGAAGCTGTTCTTGTCCCAGTATGCTGGGGCCGGACACCCAACGCCTCTGAGTGACCAACTGAAGCAGTTGGTTGATCTCCATAGGGCGGCCGAAGTGGCTATAAAAGATTTCATAGTCCGGATGTGGCCTGGTGAGCCCCTGCCCACTAGCTACTTCGGCCTAATCAAGCGGATGGTAAATGCCTGTCCACGGCTTGAAGTGATCAAGCAATCCGTTTGCATTGAGGGTGCCCGCCGGGCCTTTACCCGTGCGAAGGTGCATTGGGGCAAGCTGGATGCGGAGAAGCTGGTGAAGGACAGGCCGCCGGAGGGCAAGGCGCATCGCTGTCCTGAGAAATATTATGGTGGCGTTATGAAGGGCGCTCGTCTCGTGGCTGATGAATGTACCAAGGATACGATCCTTGAGTAAATGTACTTCTGTCATTATTGTGATGTAAAGACGAAGTTACTTGCGCTATGTAGCACTTTTGATTTAAAATATTACCTTCGGTGCGGCTCTTTATAGAATTCTGAAAGTAGGCCAATCGTCAGCTTCCACCCCCATGCAACTAGTACCGGGGTGTTCCTGGAAAAACCCGGACACTCTTTATCCAAATTTTTGGTCCCTAAAGGAGGTATCCGGCTCAACGAACAAGGCAATCGGACTATGCGGCTTTATAACTTTCACTTAGCCATAGAAGTATACAATTTTAAATTTCGGCGAAGCCCCTAGAATTCGGAAGGCCGAATTGGGGCACTATATACGCCTAAATCGGACGAAGCCGATTCTTCTCCTAAAGCGGAAAAAACCTTTAAGGATTTTAAGACCTCTCGAATAGCGACCAACTCTCGCCGCATCATCCCGGTCAGTTTTCGGCTTTCTCTACTGAGGTGCTCGTCCGGAAGAACCGGGACACAATCGCAGTAGTTCTCCCTGCGCTACCTTAGCCGATATAACGGAACGTAAGGTACCAAAACAAGGGAGCCGGGCAAACCCAACTATTGACCCAAGATGTGATTCGGAGTTGATGCATATAGTTCTATAAGTTCGGGGTGCCACACTGTTGACAGTGTTCGGACTTGTCTTGCCGTATTATGGGGCGCCATAAGAAGCCCCTGGCAAACTGAACATACCAAGGTGTACGGATGCAATATTAAATAAACATTTGTAAGAAAAAACGCAAATAGGAATAATAAGATGACGCTATATATTATCGCTCATTGATGAATAATACGTTTAAGCATATGTTTGCAATGGGTGCGTTTAAGCAGAAGTAAGTAGGACTATTTAACATGTCATATCCAAGGGCAAGCTGCATGTAGGTGTATAAAATAGGTACAACGATCGTGAACAGATTCCACCAGGGTATTTCCTTTTATGCGCAAAGCCTGTTGCCTCCTTGGTTTTCTCTCCTGTGTAAGTCCGACAATCCGGCTCTTCTGAAGAGGCTGCCCTACATCAGTGTCCTGAAAGATAAAAAGGGGGGGTTATGAGGGTATGTTGTGGTTATATCGCACTGTTGACTGAGTCACTGCTGCGCCTCCGCCTATGCCCATGGTATTTTGAGTGCGTAATTGTGTACGCGTGGCATGAATGCTGCTTTGATGGGGCTTGAGCGGAGGCTGGACTGCTAGTCGCGCTCTTGGCGTGCCTGGTTATCCTCTGGCGGGGTGCTCCGGACTCGCTTGACGGTGCTCGAGGTTGCCGTCGCCGGATTGGTGGTTTGTCGGAGGAGGCCGCATTGTACTTCCGCCGCGAGGGCTGCAGTATGCTCTTCTGTACGGAGAGAACGGTCCATGTTTTCGTTGACTGTTATGACCCCACGCGGTCCTGGCATCTTGAGCTTGAGGTATGCATATTGTGGTACCGCATTGAATCTAGCGAATGTGGTTCGTCCAAGCAGTGCGTGGTAACCACTACGGAAAGGGACGATATCGAAGACTAACTCTTCGCTTCGGAAATTATCCGGAGATCCGAAGACCACTTCCAATGTTATAGAGCCCATGCAACCACTACATGAAATATGTCAACTTGTGACCTTGACTATTGGTCACTGAAACGTCAGTGTTTTTCATTTGCGACCTTTTTGTGACCAAAAACAAAAGGTAAAAAGCTGGCGGTCGTAAACTAAAATTAATGACCTTCTCTGCGAGAAGGTCGTAGACGTTTACGACCAAAATATGTCTAATCTTGTGTTTTGGTCACTAGCAGCCTCCCCAGACCATGTAGGCATCCAGCGTGGCAAGCTGATGTGGCACAAGAATCAGCCCGGTACAATTCGGTATTTATATGGGCCGAGCCCATTAATTCAGCCCATTTATATATTTTTTCTTATGAATTTTTTGCCAGCTTCATGGATCAAGCCCAATGTTGCAGCCTTTTTATTTTTGGGCCATGGCCTTTTTGTCTCAACAATTTCATTTTTTCTTTTTTTATAGAGTGGGTTCACTAGTCAGGTGGGTCCCCATTGTCAGGTTCTAGTACCCGTCGGGGCAATATTCTTCAATTTTTTAATTTAATGCAAATAAATACCTAGTATTTAAATTGGTATGCAGAACACATGAAATACTTCAAATGTTATCAACCATCAAAGTGCTACATCATATAACGTACATACAAATGTGATCAGCATCAAGTTTACAATCAGATAACAAGCTCCACAAGTGTACAATCACACGAGCCAGATTCTACTACATCATATAACACACATACAAATAGGAGGAGCATAAAGGACTCCATTACTCTCAGAACTAGCTCCAATGAGCTAGAACTATTCTTCCTCTAACTTCTTTGTACTGATGCTCATGAAGTAATGTTTGCATTGGACACATCCAAAACTAAAATTACTAAGATATATCATCAACAGCCATATAGCTTTGTTTAATATTACTAAGATATATAGCCATTAGTTTGTTTTAACATGGAACCGAAGAGTATGTGACTCTAGCACCCTGAGAAAGATGTTAATATGGCATCATACTAGCTGATAGACAAACATTCCAAGAAGAATTGATGCTTGTTTAACAGGTACAATCGATACTGCTATCTCTAACAGACAAACTTAAAGTTTTTAATACATTTTTTTCTATTAGCAAATCTGAATATGCTACTTCCTGATTCATGGCTGCATAGTCCAGCTAGCTACACCAGTTTGCTCTCATGCAAAAATTAGAAAAAAATGTATTATTGGTAATTATGCAACTCTGTTTGGAGCCATTTCTCCAAACAGTTACTGCTGTTATAGTTATTATTGTATCCTAATTAATAGTACTTTATAGTAGATAAACATTTGTTGATGCTAAAAAAGACAAAGGCTTGTACCATGACATGTCCAGCAAGCCTAATTAATAGTGTCAAACTGTAGCAGGACATAAAAGAACAGTACAATAGTAACTTAAGCATGCTCCCCTGTAGACACACACACACACACACACACGCACACGATCAATTCAAACCCAAACAAATCAAATCACGCTCTTCATATGGACCGCTACAGATCCATGTATTGACGCTTAGCATCAAGCATTAGGCCATGAAGCATCTGTCCCATTTGTTCAACAAGACGAGTACATACCTGACTCCAGGTCGATGCGGTGGATGTGGCTGTACTTGAACATCTGGTCCAGGGACGAGCCTGCTAATCCAAATCGAACATACAAATTCATTAGGAGGGGATTGGAGAGACAAGGAGGAAATGAAGTAAACATACATACATGAGGTGCGCCTTGCAACGCCCTTGCAAAGCTGGTACACCATGATCAGCGTCCGCGCCCGTGAGGTGCGCCTTGGCGCTCCCGGCCTCCACGTCTGCCAAAAGACCCATTCACAATTCAGATCACACCTACACATGGCGAACCATTCAAATTCAAACCAACTCAAAGCAGAGCAGGCCACATTGGGTGCACTACAATATAGTTGAGATGCAAATACCAAGTCCTAGTTCAGTTCTACTCAAAGAGAAAGATGATGATACATATTTTAAGCTTAGCCACCCTGTTATATTAGTCTTAAAAATAGATTGTAAGCTTGGCTGGCATGGTACATAGAGACAACACCGCTGACTTCCCTTTTTATTTGATGAGACCTGAACCAGCAAGGAGCAAGCGATACAAATAGAACGTGCAAATTGCTCCGACGAGAAGAGATACAAAATTGCTAAACGGCACTGCAATTAGTAGCATGCATGCTATTTCCTCTAAAACATAGCAATAGTCCTTCTCCACAACGCATATTAGACATCCGCAGTGTACAGAGTGAAACAAACTAGCATCTATTCCTGAAATCGAAGACAGCAGCAGAGATGGATGCACACCTAGAGATCGGTAGTGCAACTATTCAGTTAAGACAATGGCTTGGTGAACTTATTCAAAACACACATCTTAGTTCAGGTAAAGTTAGTACAATAGCAGAACTGACCAGATCGACATCGGCAATCACTCCGGCATCCAGGCTATCGTCCACCCACAGCTCACTTACGACCTTCTTCTCGCCCTCCCGCACTGCCACGCACATTGGATCATCCGGCATGCATTTCAATTGAAGAAAAAACACCACAGAACCAAGTCTGCGAGAAATGCCCATAACAAAACCCCCGGAAGAAGCAGAGGAAGTGGGAACTCACGTAGACGAGGCCGAAGACGACGACGTGGGTGCACCCCGCCGCGCCGTGCCCGCCGGCATCGGCGCCGCCGCGCCGCACCATCTTGGACCGGTACTTCCAGACGCGGGGACCTCACATGGTGAGACGGGCCGAATCGGGCCAAACCAGCACGAAACCGAAATGAAAAGGGGGGCGTGGGAGCGGGAACCGCGTCGAGGCGGGCGGGCGGGCGCACCTGGGACTCGGAGGCGGGGTCGAAGCCAACGTGCGTGAAGCGCACGCCCGCAAAGAGGCGCTCGTCGCGGTCGCCGGCGCCGGCGCCGTCGTCCTCGCTGTCATGCGGCCGCATGGAGGGGTGATACGTCTCCAACGTATCTATAATTTTTGATTACTCCATGCTACTTTGTCTACTATTATGGACTATATTGGGTTTTATTTTCCACTTTTATATTATTTTTGGGACTAACCTATTAACCAGAGGCCCAGCTTAGAATTGTTGTTTTTGCCTATTTTAGTATTTCGAAGAAACAGAATATCAAACGGAGTCCAAACGGAATAAAACCTTCGGGAACGTGATTTTCCAACCGAACGTGATCCAGCAGACTTGGACCCCACTCCAAGAAGTCTACGAGGAGGCCACGAGGGTGGAGGGCGTGCCGCCTACCTCGTGGGCCCCTCGGAGCTCCACCGACATACTCCTTCCTCCTATATACACCTACGTACCCCCGTCAGATCAACGAAGAGAGCCAAAAACCTAATTCCACCGCCGCAACCTTCTGTATCCGTGAGATCCCATCTTGGGGCCTGTTTCGGAGCTCTGTCAGAGAGGGCATCCACCACGGAGGGCTTCTACATCAACACTGTAGACTCTCCGATGAAGTGTGAGTAGTTTACTTCAGACCTTCGGGTCCATAGTTATTAGCTAGATGGCTTCTTCTCTCTTTTTGGATCTCAATACAATGTTCTCCCCCTCTCTCGTGGAGACCTATTCCATGTAATTTTCTTTTTTGCGGTGTGTTTATTTAGACCGATGAATTGTGGCTTTATGATCCAACTTATCTATGAACAATATTTGATTCTTCTCTGAATTCTTTTATGTATGATTGAGTTATCTTTGCAAGTCTCTTCGAATTGTCTTTATGGTTTGGCCAACTAGATTGGTAGTTCTTGCAATGGGAGAAGTGCTTAGCTTTGGGTTCAATCTTGCGGTGTCCTTACTCAGTGACAGAAAGAGTTGCAAGGCACGTATTGTATTGTTGCCATGGAGGATAACAAGATGGGGTTTTTATCATATTGCATGAATTTATCCCTCTACATCATGTCATCTTGCTTACGGTGTTACTCTGTTTTTACTTAATACTCTAGATGCATGCTGGATAGCGCTCGATGAGTGGAGTAATAGTAGTAGATGCAGAATCGTTTCGATCTACTTATTTTGGACATGATGCCTATACACATGATCATACATAGATAATCTCATAATTATTCGCTTTTGTATCAATTGCTCAACAGTAATTTGTTCACCCATCGTAGAATACTTATGCTCTTGAGAGAAGCCACTAGTGAAACCTATGGCCCCCAGGTCTATTCTCATCATATCAATCTCCATTACTTTATTTGCTTGCTTTGTTTTACTTTGCCTTTTACTTTTTACTTTGCATCTATCTATCAAAATACCAAAAAAATTATCTCCATCAGATCTCACTCTCATAAGTGACCGTGAAGGGATTGACAACCCCTAAGCGTTGGTTGCGAGTTGCTATCGTTTTGTGTAGGTATGAGGGACTTGTGTGTGATCTCCTACTAGATTGATACCTTGGTTCTCAAAAACGGAGGGAAATACTTACGCTACTTTACTGCATCATCCTCTCCTCTTCGGGGAAATCCAACGCAGTGCTCAAGAGGTAGCAAGAAGAATTTCTGGCGCCGTTGCCGGGGAGTTCGCACAAAAGTCAACTATACCAAGTACCCAGCACAATCCCTATCTATCGCACTACATTATTTGCCTCTCATTTTCCTCTCTCCACTTCACCCTTGCCGTTTTATTCGCCCTCTCTTTCCCAATCTCCTCCTCTCTTTCTCTTTTGCCTTTTTCTCGTTTGCCTTTGCTTGTGTGTTGGATTACTTGCTGCCATGGCACAAGATAATACCAAATTGTGTGATTTCTCGAATACCAATAATAATGATTTCCTTAGTACTCCGATTGCTCCTCTTAATAATGATGAGTCTTGTGAAACCAATACTGCTTTGCTGAATCTTGTTATGAAAGATCAATTCGCCGGCCTTCCTAGTGAAGATGCGACTACTCATCTAAACAATTTTGTTGATTTGTGTGATATGCAAAAGAAGAAAGATACGGATAACGATATTGTCAAATTGAAGTTATTTCCATTTTCACTTAGAGATCGTGCTAAAATTTGGTTTTCGGCTTTGCCTAAAAATAGTATTGATTCTTAGAACAAGTACAAAGATGCTTTTATCTTTAAGTATTTTCCTCCCGCTAAGATTATCACTCTTAGGAACGATATCATGAATTTCAAACAACTTGATCATGAGCATGTTGCCCAATCTTGGGAAAGAATGAAATTAATGCTTCGCAATTGCCCTACTCATGGTTTGAATTTATGGATGATCATACAAAATTTTTATGCCGGATTGAATTTCGCTTCTAGAAATCTTTTAGATTCGGCCACGGGAGGCACTTTTATGGATATTACGTTAGGAGATGCTACCAAATTGCTTGATAATATAATGGTAATTATTCTCAATGGCATACCGAAAGAACATCTAGTAAAAAAGTGCATGCTATAGAAGAAATCAATGTTTTGAGTGAAAAGATGGATGAACTTATGAAGATGTTTGCTACTAAAAATACCTCTCTTGATCCCATGATATGCCTTTATCTACTTTGATTGAGAATAATAATGAATCTATGGATGTGAATTTTGTTGGAAGGAATAGTTTTGGAAATAACGCGTATAGAGGGAATTTTAATCCTAGGCCTTATCCTAGTAATCCTTCTAATAATTATGGAAATTCCTACAACAATTCTTATGGAAATTTTAATAGGATGCCCTCTGAATTTGAGGGTAGTGTTAAAGAGTTTATGAATTCACAAAAGAATTTTAATGCTTTGCTTGAAGAGAAATTACTTAAAGTTGATGATTTGGCTAGGAACGTTGATAGAATTTCTCTTGAAATTGATTCTTTAAAGCTTAGATCTATTCCTCCTAAGCATGATATCGATGAGTCTCTCAAAGCTATGAGAATTTCCATTGATGAGTGCAAGGAAAGAACCGGTAGGATGCGTGCTTCCAAAGATGCCTTTATTAAAGCATGTTCTTCCGATTCCTATGAAAATCAAGATGTAGATCTAAAAGTTATTGATGTATCCCCTATTAAATCCTTGTTTTGCAATATGAATCTTGATGAATCTGAATATGATCTTCCTTTACCTAGAAGGCGTCCTAAGAATTCTGAGTTTCTAGATCTTGATGGTGAAATTGATGAAACTGGGATTGAAATAAATAAAAACCGTGATGTTGCTAAACCCACTATTTTGGATCTGAAGGAATTTAATTATGAAAATTGCTCTTTGATTGGTTGTATTTACTTGTTGCAATCCGTGCTAGATTCTCCTCATGCTTATAGTCAAAATAAGGCCTTTACCGAACACATTGTTGATGCCTTGATGCAACCTTATGAAGAAAAACTTGAGTTGAAAGTTTATATCCCTAGAAAACTCTATGATGAGTGGGAACCTACTATCAAAATTAAAATTAAAGATTATGAGTTTCATGCCTTGTGTGATTTGGGTGCTAGTGTCTCTACTATCCCCAAAACTTTATGTGATTTGCTAGATTTTCGTGATTTTAAAGATTGCTCTCTAAATTTGCATCTTGCGGACTCCACTATTAAAAAGCCTATGGGACGAATTAACGATGTTATTATTGTTGCCAATAGGAATTATGTGCCCGTAGATTTTATCGTTCTTGATATAGATTGCAATCCTTCATGTCCTATTATTCTTGGTAGACCTTTCCTTAGAACGATTGGTGCGATTATGGATATGAAGGAAGGGAATATTAGATTCCAATTTCCCTTGAGAAAGGGTATGGAACAATTCCCTAGAAATAAAATAAAATTATCATATGAATCTATCATGAGAGCCACCTATGGATTGCCTACCAAAGATGGCAAAACTTAGATCTATCTTCGCTTTTATGCCTAGCTAGGGGCGTTAAACGATAGCGCTTGTTGGGAGGCAACCCAATTTTATTTTGTGTTCTTTGTTTTTTTTCCTCTTTAGTGTTAAATTTTGTTTCTACTTTCTGTTTAGATGTGGTTTTGTGTTTTAATTAGTGTTTGTGCCAAGTAGAACCTATAGGACAAGCTATGATGATAGTTGATTTGATTCTGCTGAAAAACAGAAACTTTGCACTCACGAGAAAAAATTCAATAAATCACAGGAACGAGCTTTTGCATTGATTCTTTATGATTCTGTTCAATAAACAAATTTTCCAGTACGTCCTATTTTTGGTAGAATTTTTAGAGTTCCAGAAGTTTGCGTTAGTTACAGATTGCTACAGACTGTTCTGTTTTTGACAGATTCTGTTTTTCGTGTGTTGTTTGCTTATTTCAGTGCATCTATGGCTAATAAATTAGTTTATAAACCATAAGGAAGTTGGAATACAGTAGGTTTAACACCAATATAAATAAAGAAATGAGTTCATTACTGTACCTAGCAGTAGTCTTTTGTTTTCTTTCACTAACGGAGCTCACGAGATTTCTATTGAGTTTTGTGTTGTGAAGTTTTCAAGTTTTGGGTGAATTCTTTTGATGGATTATGGAACAAAGAGTGGAAAGAGCCTAAGCTTGGGGATGCCCATGGCACCCCAAAGATAATCCAAGGACACCAAAAAGTCAAAGCTTGGGGATGCCCCGGAAGGCATCCCCTCCTTCGTCTACTTCCATCGGTAATTTACTTGGAGCTATATTTTTATTCACTACATGATATGTGTTTTGCTTGGAGCGTCTTGTATTATTTGTGTCTTTGCTTGTTAGTTTGCCAAAATCATCCTTAGTGTACACACCTTTTGAAAGAGCCATACATGATATAGAATTTGCTAGAATACTCTACGTGCTTCACTTATATCTTTTGAGCTTGATAATTTTGCTCATTGTGCTTCACTTATATCTTTTGAGCTTGATAGTTTTGCTCATTGTGCTTCACTTATACCTTTTGAGCTTGATAGCTTCGCTCATTGTGCTTCACTTATATCTTTTGAGTGTAATAATTTTTGCTCTAGTGCTTCAGTTAGATCTTTTAGAGCACGGTGGTGGATTTGTTTTAAAGAAACTATTGATCTCTCATGCTTCACTTAGATTATTTTGAGAGTCGTTCATAGCATGGTAATTTGCTTAAAATTAATATACTTGGTATTCAAGATTTGTGAAACTTTCTTTTGAGTGCGTTGAATACTAAGATAAGTTTGATGCTTGATAATTGTTTTGAGATATGCAGGTTATAATATTAAAGCAATTCTAGCAGGGGTAATTATGAATTTAAAGAATGCTTGTGTTGAAGTTTGTGATTCCCGTAGCATGCACGTAAGGCGAACCGCTTTTGATGAAGTCGGAGCACAATTTTATTTATTGATTGTCTTCCTTATGAGTGGCAGTCGGGGATGAGCGATGGTCTTTCCTACCAATCTATCCCCCTAGGAGTATGCGTTTAATAATTTGGTTTTTGATGACTTCTAAATTTTTGCAATAAGTGCATGAGTTCTTTTGATTAATGTTGAGTCCATGGATTATACGCACTCTCACCCTTCCACCATTGATAGCCTTTCTAATACCACGCACTTTTCGCCGGTATCATACACCCACCATATACCTTCCTCAAAACAGCCACCATACCTACCTATCATGGCATTTCCATAGCCATTCCGAGATATATTGCCATGCAACTTTCCACCGTTCCGCTCATATGACACACCTTACTTTTGTCATATTGCTTTTTGCATGAACATGTAGTTGACATTGTATTCGTGGCAAGGACACCTTCATAATTTTCATACATGTCACTTATGATTCATTGCATATCCCGGTACACTGCCGGAGGCATTCATATAGAGTCATACTTTGTTCTAGTATCGAGTTGTAATTGTTGAGCTGTAAGAAAAATAAAAGTGTGATGATCATCATTATTAGAGCATTGTCCCAGTGAGGAAAGGACGATGGAGACTATGATTCCCCCACAAGTCGGGATGAGACTCCGGACTTTATGAAAAATAAAAGAGGCCAAAGAAGCCCAATCAAAAAAAAAGAGGCCAAAGAGGCCCACCAAAATAAAAAAATTTATAAAAAAAAATGAGAGAAAAAGAGAGAAGGGACAATGCTACTATCCTTTTTCCACACTTGTGCTTCAAAATAAGCACCATGATCTTCATGATAGAGAGTCTCATATGTTGTCACTTTCATATACTAGTGGGAATTTTTCATTATAGAACTTGGCTTGTATATTCCAATGATGGGCTTCCTCAAAAGTTCCCTAGATCTTCGTGAGCAGGCAAGTTGGATGCACACCCACTTAGTTTGTTTTGTTGAGCTTTCATATACTTATAGCTCTAGTGCATCCATTGCATGGCAATCCCTACTCACTCACATTGATATCTATTGATGGGCATCTCCATAGCCCGTTGATACGCCTATTTGATGTGAGACTATCTTCTCCATTTTTGTCTTCTCCACAACCACCGTTCTATTCCACCTATAGTGTTATGTCCATGGCTCACGCTCATGTATTGCGTGAAAGTTGAAAAAGTTTGAGATTTCTAAAGTATGAAACAATTGCTTGGCTCGTCATCGGGGTTGTGCATGATTAAATACTTTGTGTGATGAATATAGAGCATAGCCAGACTATATGATTTTGTAGGGATAACTTTCTTTAACCATGCTATTTTGAGAAGACATGATTGCTTTGATTAGTATGCTTGAAGTATTATTACTTTTATGTTAATATGAACTTTTGTCTTGAATCTTTCGGATCTGAATATTCATGTCACAATTAAGAAGATTTACATTGAAATTATGCCAAAGTATCACTCCGCATCAAAAATTCTTTTTTATCATTTACCTACTCGAGGACGAGCAGGAATTAAGCTTGGGGATGCTTGATACGTCTCCAACGTATCTATAATTTTTGATTACTCCATGCTACTTTGTCTACAGTTTTGGACTATATTGGGCTTTATTTTCCACTTTTATATTATTTTTGGGACTAACCTATTAACTGGAGGCCCCGCCCAGAATTGCTGTTTTTTGCCTATTTCAGTATTTCGAAGAAACAAAATATCAAACGGAGTCCAAACAGAATAAAACCTTCCGGAACATGATTTTCCAACCGAACGTGATCCAGGAGACTTGAACCCTACTCCAAGAAGTCTCCGAGGAGGCCACAAGGGTGGAGGGCGCGCCCCCTGGGCGCGCCCCCTACCTCCTGGGGCCCTCAGAGCTCCACCGACGTACTCCTTCCTCCTATATATACCTACATACCCCCGTTATATCAACGAAGAGAGCCAAAAACCTAATTCCACCGCCGCAACCTTCTGTATCCGCGAGATCCCATCTTGGGGCCTGTTCTGGAGCTCTGCTGGAGAGGGCATCCACCATGGAGGGCTTCTACATCAACACCATAGCCTCTCCGATGAAGTGTGAGTAGTTTACTTCAGACCTTCCGGTCCATAGTTATTAGCTAGATGGCTTCTTCTCTCTTTTTGGATCTCAATACAATGTTCTCCCCCTCTCTTGTGGAGATCTATTCGATGTAATCTTCTTTTTTGCGGTGTGTGTGTTGAGACCAATGAATTGTGGGTTTATGATCCAACTTATCTACGAACAATATTTGATTCTTCTCTGAATTCTTTTATGTATGATTGAGTTATCTATGCAAGTCTCTTCGAATTATCTTTATGGTTTGGCCAACTAGATTGGTAGTTCTTGCAATGGGAGAAGTGCTTAGCTTTGGGTTCAATCTTGCGGTGTCCTTACTCAGTGACAGAAAGAGTTGCAAGGCACGTATTGTATTGTTGCCATCGAGGATAACAAGATGGGGGTTTTTATCATATTGTATGAATTTATCTCTCTACATCATGTCATCTTGCTTACGGCGTTACTCTGTTTTTACTTAATACTCTAGATGCATGATGGATAGCAGTCGATGAGTGGAGTAATAGTAGTAGATGCAGAATTGTTTCGATCCACTTGTTTTGGACGTGATGCCTATACACATGATCATACCTGATAATCTCATAATTATTCGCTTTTGTATCAATTGCTCAACAGTAATTTGTTCACCCACCGTAGAATACTTATGCTCTTGAGAGACGCCACTAGTGAAACTTATGCCCCCCGGGTCTATTCTCATCATATCAATCTCCATTACTTTATTTACTTGCTTTGTTTTACTTTGCCTTTTACTATTTACTTTGCATCTATCTATCAAAAATACCAAAAATATTATCTCTATCAGATCTCACTCTCGTAAGTGACCGTGAAGGGATTGACAACCCCTAAGTGTTGGTTGCGAGTTGCTATCGTTTTGTGTAGGTACGAGGGACTTGTGTGTGATCTCCTACTGGATTGATACCTTGGTTCTCAAAAACTGAGGGAAATACTTACGCTACTTTACTGCATCATCCTCTCCTCTTCGGGGAAATCCAACACAGTGCTCAAGAGGTAGCAAGGGGGATCCGGGTCTGAGGGACAGGGCGGCGGGTAGGGTTCGAGGATTTGGGATTGGTCCGTTCATCGGCGCGTGAGGTTGGTGCCGGTACGTCGTGGATTTTTGCTCCATAGTCACGCAACGGCCAAGGGAAGAGAAAGAAGATGGGGAAGGGCGAGAGGGTGGGGGCGGCAGCGGTGCGGGAGAAGGGCACCAAGGTCGCCAGCGGGGAAGCCCAGCGCCGGTGGAGATGAGGGGCGGCAGCGGCCACAGGATCGACGAAGAGGGCAGAGGAAGTGGGTTGGGCTTGGGAGGGAGATGTGGGAAGGGATGGGATCGGGGTGGGTGGTGGCGGCGATGTGGGAGAGGGGGGCTGCTAGGGTTTGGGTTGGGTTGCGTTGAGAGGGGACCTGAGAGACGTTGGATCCGTCAGATGTGGACGGTCCAGATCGTCTAAGGGGGGTGATCCGTGTGAAGAGCTGTGATTTGTTCAGAAAAATTATCAAAAGTATTTTGCAAAATGGCTACCAAAAGTACTAAAACTAGGAGGGTTTTGTGAAGCAGCTATCAAAAGTATTTTGCAAAATGGCACAACTAAAATTTTCTATCAATTTAGACAATATTTTATGGATCATAGCCAGTTTGCATGCAACTTTTTTATCTTTGTAGCTATTTTTAATCATTATTCGAGTGCCCAAAATGTGTTTTTTTGTGAAGGGCCTACCAAATAATTGTTGCAAAATTGTACCAAATCAATTTTCTAAAATACTAGGACATATTTAAACCACAATTGACCAAATGGTTGGGTGTAAAAAGTTTTGATCCACATCTCATGAAAAAGACAAATTTCCGCCAATTCACTTGGAAGCGGGTCAAATTTGAACTATAGCTACCTCGTAGTTTGCTCTTTATTTTTTCCAAAAAACATTTCTAGGTACATAAGTATCTATTTAATCAGAGAAACATCAAACATTTTCCAAGATTCAACCACTAGCTAGGAACGATCAAGCCCGCTGTTTTGACCGCATTTTGAAACGGGCATAAAAAATTTAAAAAAAATCAAAAAATTGGAAAACTTTCGCATTGTGTCATTATATGTGACCAATTTACCAGGAAAAATAATAAACTTGTAATACGGTAATTATTTTAAAAAATGTTCTTAAAATGAGCTATCATGCGTGAAGATTCATGGCTTTCAAGCCAAATGATCAATCTTATGGCAACATTCATGGCATAGTTTGTTCAAATAATCTCATATTGTGCACAAGGGTGCATCTTGGAATTCCAAACAATGTTGCCTAAGGGAGTTTTCATTTTATTTGCACGGAAAATTCAGTTTCCATTTTCCGAGTGCCTGAAATGAGTTTTTTTTGTGAAGGACCTACCATATATTTGTTGCAAAATTGTAGCAAATAAATTTTATAAAATACTAGGCCATATTTAATGCACAATTAACAAAATGATTGGGTGTAAAAAGTTTTGATCCACCGCTGGTGAAAAAGACAAATTCCCGCCGATTCAGTTGGTAGAGGGTCAAATTTGAATTGTAGCTACCTCGTAGTTTGCTCTTTATTTTTTCCAAAAATCATTTCTAGGTACATAAGTATCTATTTAATCAGAGAAACACCAAAAGAATTTCAAGATTCAACCACTAGCTTGGAATGGTTATTCCCGCCATTTTGACCACATTCTGGAACGGGCATAAAAAATTCAAAAAAATCAAAAAATTGGAAAACCTTCACATTGTGTCATTACATGTGGCCAAGTTACCAGCAAAAATTATAAACTTGTAATACGGCAACTATTATAAAAAAGTGTTCTCAGAAACGAGCTATCAAGTGTGAAGATTCATGGCTTTCAAGCCACATGATCAATCTTATGGCCACATTCATGGCATAGTTTGTTCAAATGATCTCATATTGTGCACAAGGGTACATTTTGGAATTCCAAACAATGTTGCCTAAGGGAGTTTTCACTTTCATTGCACAAAAGTGCCATTTTCCATTTTTTGAGTGCCCCAAATGAGGTTTTTTTGTGAAGGACCTACCATATATTTGTTGTAAAATTGGACCTAATCAATTTTATAAAATACTAGGCCATATATAATGCACAATGGACAAAATGGTTGGGTGTCAAAAGTTTTGATCCACCTTTGGTGAAAAACGCAAATTCTTGCCGATTCAGCAGGAAGCGGGTAAAATTTGAACTGCAGCTGCCTCATAGTTTGCTATTTATTTTTTACAAAAATCATTTCTAGTTACATAAGTACCTATTTAATCATAAATACATGGTTTGGTGGAGATACGTCGAGGTTTGGACGGTGGCCGAGGGCTCCAACTCTAGAGCGCGTAAACTAGCATGCCCGCCATGTGGTCACCGCGTGACCGTGGCGTTGCCATGTGTTCTGGGCAGCCTAGGCATGTCTAGTGGGTTGGGCACTCCCGAGGTAGGTGCTAGGAAGAAAATCACAACATAAGATTCTCACGAGGAGACCGATCGATGCTCAAACATGAATAAGCAGCCAAGTGTTTGATTTGCGGTACGGGATATGCACATGGCTAATGGGCGTGAGTTTTGGCTGAGGATGATCAGTTACTAAGAAGACCGTCTTCACAAATTTTCACCTCAAAAGGAGGAGCCTAGGTGGTACTTGCTTTGCAAAGTACCACACTGGACATAAATACGAATGTTGAAGCTGGGCTCAAAATAATGAATGGATTGAGCTGGCATTTGGTGGAGGATGGTTATTTAGGCATAGGAAAGCACTGTAGAAAATGGATACCATTTGGACATGCCAAAGTGGTACTTCCTTCATAAAGTGCTGCTCTGAACAGAATAGGAAAATGAATATTGTTGAGTTATTTTTGAACTAGTCAAGGAATGTTTTTGACATATTTGATGAAGAATTGATCCAAAAAATTTATGAGAATTTTCTGGGAATTTTAGGAATAACAGAAATATAGGTTGCTTCACAACCTAGGGCAAAAATTGAGACATGGACATGACACATAGACAAAACTGATGAGATGGCGCCTAGTCATCACAACCCACCACAATCTACAAGGCTATGACCATCCATATTGGTCATTAACAACTAGAAATAAGGCAGCGGACCAGCATTGTTTGCTTTATGACAATTTCGTGTAAGGAAATTACGACCTTTCTGACCAAAATGGTCACAATGGTTTAGGGTTTGGAGCCCCCCGAACAGCTTTTGACCAATTGGTCTCAAATGGTCATAGATCTATGACCAATTCTTCCAGGGTCACTCACAGAAGGTCACTAGTTGACATATTTCTTGTAGTGAACGGGCCTCTACTCCAGGAATTACACCTTTAAAGGTGGTTTTGGTGGGCTTGATCCTTGAAGGGTTGATGCCCATTTTACGCACTGTGTCCTGATAAAGCAGTTTCCGGCTGCTGCCACCGTCCATGAGGACTTGCGTGAGGTGGAATCCGTCGATGATTGGGTCTAGGACCAATGCGGCCGAGCCGCCGTGACGGATGCTGGTAGGGTGATCCCTACGATCGAAAGGGATCGGACAAGCTGACCATGGGTTGAATTTGGGGGCGACTAGCTCCATCGCATAGACGTCCCGTAGTGCTTGCTTCCGTTCCCGCTTGGGAATGTGGGTGGCGTAGATCTTGTTGACCGTTTTCACTTGGGGAGGAAATTTCTTCTGTCCCCCCGTGTTCGGACGCCGGGGCTCCTCGTCATCGTCGCTATGTAGCCCCTTGTCCTTGTTTTCGGCGTTTATTTTACTGGCCTGTTTCAACACCCAGCAGTCTCTATTAGTGTGGTTGGCTGGCTTGTCCGGGGTTCCATGAATTTGGCACGAGCGTTCCAGTATGCGGTCCAGACTGGACGGTCCCTGATTGTTTCTTTTGAACAGCTTCTTCCACTGACCGGATTTAGATCCGCTGAGTCCTGCGTTGACTATCGTGTCTTCCGTGTTGTCGCCGTTGTTTTGTCGCTTATGTCTGTTGCGCCGTGGCTTGCCGTTATTGTCACGGACATCCGAAGTGCCAGAATGTGGCGTAGTGCTGCTGCGAGCCAACCAGCTATCCTCGCCCGTGCAAAAGCGGGTCATTAGTGTCGTGAGAGCATCCATGGACTTGGGTTTTTCCTGGCCGAGGTGTCGGGCAGCCCCTCATCGCGGATATTATGCTTAAAGGCCGCCAGGGCTTCAGCGTCCGGACAATCGACTATTTGGTTCTTTTTAGTTAGGAACCGAGTCCGGAATTTCCTGGCTGACTCTCCGGGCTGTTGAGTAATGTGGCTCAAGTCATCGGCATCCGGTGGTCACACATATGTGCCCTGGAAGTTGTCGAGGAATGCGTCTTCCAGGTTTTCCCAACTGCCAATGGAATTTGCGGGCATGCTGTTTAGCCAGTGCCGGGCGGGTCCTTTGAGCTTAAGGGGAAGATACTTGATGGCGTGTAGATCGTCTCCGCGGGTCATGTGAATGTGGAGGAGGAAATATTTGATCCATACTGCGGGGTCTATTGTCCTATCGTATGATTCAATGTTTACGGGTTTGAACCCTTCTGGGAATTCATGATCCATCACTTCATCAGTGAAGCGGAGGGGGTGTGCGGCACCTCTGTGCCGGGCTATGTGGCTACGCAGTTCGAATTGGTCTGGGTGGCTGTGTTCGGTACGGCCGTAGTTGTTGATAGTGTATCCGGCGTGACGGTCATCGTCGCATGTTGGGGCGCGCCCCCGCGATCCGTAGATCGATCTTGGATGTCCTGCTTTGTTTTACAGTATATCCTGCAGGTCTTGCCTATTGCCCCGGGCCGTAGTGTATTGGCGTGGGGGTGCGGGCTGGTATTCGGGTTGATATGTCGTTTTATCCCGGCCACGAGGTGGCCGGTCAGCCGTGTGGCGCTCGAGTCCATATTCCTCGGCTGCCAGGACTTCAGTCCATCTATCTGTGAGCATGTCTTGATCAGCTTGAAGTTGCTGCTGCTTCTTTTTCAGGCTCCTCGTAGTGGCCATGAGCCGACTCTTGAAGCGCTCCTTCTCGACGGGGTCCTCAGGCACGCCGAAATCGTCGTCGCCGAGGCTAATCTCATCTTCGGAGGGGGGCATGTAGTTTTCCTCCTCCGGATATTCGTCCGTCGCCTGTTCGTCTGGGCTGACCTACCCGTCTTCCTGCTCGTCCTGCTCGAAGGAAGGCTGATCAGGGTTGTATTCCTCTTTTGCACCATCCGGATTGTTTTCGTCTCTTGGGCCGGTATTGCTGTGGCGGGGCTTGGGGCGGCGACGACGATGCCCATGCTTTTCTTTTCTCCCTGATGGGTTATCCTCTATTGCCTCATCGCCATTGGTTTCTTTCGGGGTGTCCACCATATATATATATTGTATGAGGAGGTGGTTGTCCACCGCCCCGTGAGCGGTGGTTCTTGTTCTTCTCCTGCATCGTCGGCCATACCGCCGATGTCTTCGGAGTCGAAGTTAAGCATGTCGGTTAGATCATCGACCGTGGCAATGGAGTGGGTGGTGGGTGGGAAACGAATTCCTTCATTGCCTGCTTCCCACTCGAGCCGGACATAGTTCGTCCACGAGCCTCCTAACAAAGAGAGAGACTTTAGCGAGTTTAGCACGTCGCCAAAGGGCGAATGATGGAACATATCCGCTGCGGTGAACTCCATTACAGGAGCCCAACCAGGTTCGGCGGGCTTAGGAGAGCACAGACTGGAACCTACAGTCGGATACGAGTCCGGGGGTCCGGTGTCACATGCTTCTTTGGGGATGAGGTCTGTGTCCGGCTCTACAGCCGATGAGTGTGCAGCCTGCGGGGCAGTGTCCATCCATCCGTCCTTAGGCATCGCGGTCTGCTCCGGATTTAGGTCCGGGCCTACCGCGAGGACGACATCCCGAGCATTGTCCGACAGCAGGTCTAAGCCATGCTCATCGTGACCGTCTGGCGCTCCTGGCACAGGCTCGAATCTGTTGAAGATCAAGTCTCCGCGGATATCAGCCATGTAGTTCAGGTTTCCGAACCTGACCTGGTGGCGAGGGGCGTAGCTGTCGATCTGCTCGAGTTGGCCAAGCGAATTGGCCCGCAGTGCGAAGCCGCCGAACATGAAGATCTGTCCGGGGAGAAAAGTCTCACCCTGTACCGTGTTGTTGGCGATCGAAGGAGCCTTCAGGCCTCATAGCGACGACACAGAGGAACACTCAATGAAAGCACCAATGTCGGTGTCAAAACCGGCGGATCTCGGGTAGGGGGTCTCGATCTGTGCGTCTTAGGCTGATGGTAACAGGAGGCAAGGGACACAATGTTTACCCAGGTTCGGGCCCTCTCGATGGAGGTAAAACCCTACTTCTTGCTTGATTGATATTGATGATATGAGTAGTACAAGAGTAGATCTACCACGAGATCGTAGAGGCTAAACCCTAGAAGTTAGCCTATGATGATTTTGATTGTGATCGTGATCGGCCTTCTAAGGACCAACCTCTCTTGTTTATATAGACACCGGAGAGGGCTAGGGTTTACACGGAGTCGGTTACAAGGAAGAAAATATCATATCCAGATCGCCAAGCTTGTCTTCCACGCCAAGGAGAGTCCAATCCGGACACGGGACGGAGTCTTGAGTCTTGTATCTTCACGCTCCAATAGTCCGGACGAAGTATAGAGTCCGGCTGTCTGGATTCCCCCTAATCCAGGACTCCCTCACTGGCCTCGTGCTTCTCACGAAGAACCTGTTCGGCGGCAGCCTTATTATCAGCCTTGGCCACAGCCTTCTTCAGTGCCTCAATTTCGGCACTCGCCCCTAGAGCAGACAATGCAAATATCTTAATTAGGCACAACTTCTAATTTGTGCTCTACTTAGCACAGGGTTCCGGCATACCTTGCTTGTGCTCCAACTGCTTCTTCACGTGGCCAAGTTCCCCTTCGGCCCGTTCCAGACGCTGCTTTAGTTCGGACACCGCCGCACTATGAGCGGCGGACGTTCCTGCAGACGCCTGTTTTCAAACAAAGGGATACACGTCATTAGCTGAGTCTCCTGCAAAAAACGGTAAATTTTGATCCCCTGTTCGGCTCTCTTTCGCCGGACACTGTATTAGGGGCTACTACTCATATTATGACAATTCCAAAAAGGTTTCTTAGAAAACATACCTCAAAGCCCTTTATAAGACTAAGGCGGGATTCATTCAGTCCGCTCTCAGTGGACTGAATCTTTTCAATCACCGCGCCCATAAGGGCACGATGTTCATCGATGATAGACGCATTTCTTAGCGTTGTCGATAGGCCGACCGGCAGCCCTTCTTGGGCACAGACCGCTGGCTGAATAGGCAAGCCCCCCAAAGGCGGCTGCTTACCCGATCCCGGAGCTCTAAAGGTCTCCAGGACTGTGTCCAGCTGGGGTCCGGACTGAAGATCACTCCTGCCATCGACATGCATAGGAGTCGGTGCTCCCATGTGTCCGGCCCCAGGGATATGACCCCCTGGTCCAGATCCCGCTGAGACGACACCTCGGTGTCGCGCCGAGGATTCATGGAAGGGGCCTCTAGAGGCGTCTCGCTTGCCAGGGCATCTGAGCTCAGCGAATCCTCCGATGAGGATCCTCCGGTGTAGGACCTCGCCCGGCTGTACGAAATATGGCGACAATTAAAACTACTATACCCAAACAACCCCGGACGCATATGCGTGTTTGGATTTCGTATACTTACGACTTTTCCAGGGGCTGGACCCTGGGATCCCACTCCTGGCTGCTATCAGCAGCCGTGGTGTCAAAACTGGCGGATCTCGGGTAGGGGGTCCCGATCTATGCTTCTTAGGTTGATGGTAATAGGAAGCAAGGGACACAATGTTTACCCAGGTTCGGGCCCTCTCAATGGAGGTAAAACCCTACTACCTGCTTGATTAATATTGACGATATGAGTAGTACAAGAGTAGATCTACCACGAGATCGTAAAGGCTAAACCCTAGAAGCTAGCCTATGATGATTATGATTGTAATTGTGATCGGCCTTCTAAGGACCAACCTCTCCGGTTTATATAGACACCGGAGAGGGCTAGGGTTTACATGGAGTCGGTTACAAGGAAGGAAATATAATATCCAGATCGCCAAGCTTGTCTTCCATGCAAAGGAGAGTCCCATCCGGACACGGGATTGAGTCTTGAGTTTTATACCTTCACGCTCCAATAGTCCGGACGATCTATATAGTCCGGCTATCTGGATACCACCTAATCCAAGACTCCCTAAGTAGCCCCTGAACCAGGCTTCAATGACGATGAGTCCGGCACGCAGTCTTGTCTTCGGCATTGCAAGGCGGGTTCCATCTCCGAATACTCCAGAGTACCTGTTACGACGAATAGTGTCCGGCTCTGCGAGATGATCCTCACATACTATTGTAGGGAACATAGCATAAATCTGATCTGCTGGCAATCTTCGTACGTCATGATCTTACATCATGGCCCGGTCCAACTTGAACTGGCATTTCTTGGCCCCACCCCGACTCGCGTTGCGAGGCGGTTTTATTGGCACGCCCTGCCAAAGCAGAGATCGTGCTCCTCTTATTATGGGATCTTCCATCAATATGGGCGTGCGTAACCCCATGACGACCATTGGTATGACTCCGTGTGTTTTTAGATAAGCCTCAAGCGGTCACACTGAGGGCTCTTGATATTCACCCCCTTTATAAATGGGCCGAGGCCTATGCCTCTTTTCCACCTCCCTTGCGCCTTCTCGCACCTCGAGTTCTAACACCCAAGACCTAAGCTCCAGCACCCCAGATCCTCAAATATGTCTAGATCCAACCCTCAAGGCTGGTGGGTGGCCTCCTCGATCCAAGAGGAGGACATTGCGAGGCTTACGGAGGTCGGATATCTGACTGCCAACATCCAGCACAGGCTTCCTGCTCCAGGGCAGGTCATCCCTATGCCAGAGCCCAATGAGAGCGTCGTGTTTGTTCCTCACTTCCTCCGCGACTAGGGCCTCAGCCTCGATCCCTTTGTGAGGGGGCTCATGTCTATTACGGGTTGGACTTTCATGATCTAGCTCCACACGCTATCATCCATATCTCATCGTTCATCATTGTGTGTGAGGCCTTTCTCCATGTCACTCCACACTTCGGCTTATGGCTCAAGACCTTTAATGTGAAGCCGAAGATGATCGAGGGGCGACATGTGGATTGCGGAGGTGCCATAATAAGCAGGAACGCCAATGCCCCATGGCCAGAGGGTTCTTTCCCAGAAGTATCCGATGTATGGCAGCGGAGGTGGTTTTATGCCACAGCTCCCAGAGGCACAAAGTGGGTAGCCGCCCCCGAGTTCCATTCGGGCCCTCCATCACAACTAGCGTCTTGGACCTATGTAGGACGGAATTGGGGGCCCGCTGGCGATGTACCAATACTGTAGAGCCGCATCCGGGAGCTTCTTGAGATGGACATTAATCTTGTCAGCATAATTCAAGTGATGTTAATCCGACGGATGTTGCCGTGCCAACGCCGGCCTCTCCGGATGTGGGAGTTCAATCCAGAGGGTCCGTGGACTGTTAAGCACTTCTTCAGTATGAAGCTCGAAGGGATGTGCAAATTATTCTTCAGACCACAAGTAGAGTGTCCGGACACCACCGAGGATGCGGGCCTGAGCTGCAATCGCCTAGATACCCAAGTAAGTAACCTTGATACCGAACACTATGTTTTATATTTGCCATAGTTGTTATTCTGAAAATCATCCGTGACCAGGAATGGCTCAGCAAGGCGGAGAGAATCAGGTGTCCGCCGCCACTTCCCGAAGGCTCGCCTAGTCCAACCATTGCCAAGATGCTTGACTGAGTGCTCAGCAGAATGCCCTCAGGGAAAGACAAGGGGAAGAATAGAGAAGCCGAACTTCACACGCTGCGCATCCAAACCGGGGGAATTGTTACCTCCCTTGAGGAGGATAGTCGGGAAGGGGAGGCTAAAGCCTCCTCCCCGCGCGGGAAGAAGAGGGCCGCCTCCGAAGACTTGGAGACGGAGATTCCCAAGCAAGGGAAAAACGTATCACCAGGGGGCTCTGCCCCGATGGGAACCCTCACCGCGTCGTGCCCACCAACGGGGCAGCCCTCCACCAAGCTGTAAGTTAACCGTAAATTCGAAGGTACTATTTTTCTCCAAGTACACTAACCAGGATCCATTCTTTGCTGTCCGGCTAGCAGCTGTTCATAACAAAGTTCATCTTTTGGGGATCTTCCTCCGGAGATGATGGAGAGTGAGACCCCACCAGCCTCTCCGCCTCATGAGGTGGGCGACACCGAGGTGTCATCACGGAGGAGTCCGGGTTTGCCGAAGTCATAAGCTAATCCGTCAGCCACCCTGAGCCCGGGGCATTCGGCTCCCACGGGGGGCGATGAGAAGGGTCCCGCATAGTTCGATGTCCGGCCAGACATACTGACAGGCCTTCTGGAGCGAGCTGCGCTCTCGGAGGAGCATCGCTCATTAATGAACGTGGTGCTCAAGAAGGTTTCATCCGCCACAAGCGGTTTGAATGAAGCATTTACGAGTTTGCTCAGAGGCTTTGAGGTATGTAGTGAAAAATACACAATTTTTGGCAGTGAGGCACGCGCTAGGTGTGCTCCATATGGATAGTAGCCCCTGAGACTCTGGTTGCCCGCCCTAGGCGGTAAACGGAGGATCATTTTATTTAAGTACTGATTGCGCTGTTCATATGCGCATGTATCTAAGGATCCGGCTGCCGAACAGTCCGTTGAAGTTGCCGAACTAAGGAGGCAAATTGGATCTATTGATGCTGATATCACGCTGGTGAAGGAGCGGCTGAACGAGTCACAATGTATGTGTTCTTCTTTCCTTATTATGTTGTATAGGAAAATATGAGAGTGGCATAATATTAATGCAATATGTTTGGACTACAGATGGTGATGCTGCCGTGGAAGCCCTGAGGGCAGAACTTGCCCAGGCCAAGGAACAAGCTCGGGTTAGCAGTGCGGCTTCCCTAAAGGCGGCCGAAGAATTGAGAGCCGAACAGGCTGCTCATCGCCGAAGCGAGGAAAAGATAGCCGAAATGGCTGTGGAGTTGAAAAATGCCGCCGACCGGTATGAACTCCTTGAAAAGGAGCGTAAGGCTAGTTCGGCCGACCTGAACAAGGCACTTAATGCCACCAAGGAGATGCGGACCAAGGTCAGAGGTGTGCGGGAGGAGCTTCAACAGGCCGGTAAAATCGCGGCTAGGGGCTCCTACTTACTGCAGACGAAGTTTTTGGATCCGAAGTATGCTCCCCGGGATGGACGCTGGAGTCCTGCAGATGCATATGCGGACTTGGTAAAGAGTACAGCTGATGCAGCCAAGTTTTTCGAGGATCAAGGTGATAAAGAAGTGGAGAAGCTTTTCTGGTCGCAATTCAATGCTCCCGCGCGCCCGCTGCCGTTAAGTGAGAAGATTGCTGCTGTGGCGGAGCTTCATAGGTTGTCCGGGCTTGCAATGCGGTCTCTAATAGACCATCTTTGGCCGAAGGGTCCTAAGCCGGACAGTTACTTTGGTTTGGTGCAACTATTCCTTGGGGTTGTGCCTCAGATCGATCCCATGAGGAGGTCGGCGTGCATAGAGGGTGCACGAATGGGTCTTGCCCGCGTTAAAGCCTATTGGACGGATATGGAGGCCACCATTGTAGCGACCCAGGATCCGGCGGGAGGCCAATATCCGGCCGAGCACTACTTGGCGCACGTCACAAAAGGTGCCCGCCTAATAGAGGCGCAGTGCTCGAAGAATGTCTTGTTCGAGTGACAAATCGAATCATTGTAAAAACAATGTTATTTTGGTTATAAGGCTATATTTATACTTTTTGCCCGAAAGTATTATTGTGTCTCCTGTGCGGCCGTTTATATATATATATATATATATATATATATATATATAGATCCAAAAGTTAGCAGTCATTGGCTTTAGCCCCCTTGCATATAATGTGGGGGTGTTTGCGAAAAATATGCAAAATCACACTTGATCCAACATCTTGGTCCATTAAGGAGGTGATCGCACGTCGAACTAGGCAACCAGACTATATAGTTGTAACACTTTCACTTAGCCATGGGAGTCTAATGGTGGGGCTACTATGTAGCCCTGGTACCTTCCCATGCATCCGAATATGGGCGCTTGTGTACATGACGGGGAAACGGTCCTTCGTTAATGCGGGGGATCCTAAAGATTCCGATAAGTCTTCAAGTGGTTGAACAGTCTCTCGTTGTATCATGACAGTCAGTTTTCGGCTTTCTGTACTGAGGTGCTCATCTGGAATAACCAGGTCACAATCGCAGTAGTTCTCCTTTGGCCGCCTTAGCCGATAAGAACGGAACATAAGGCGGCAAACCCAGGAGCCAGGCAAACCCAACATTTGACCAAAGACATGATTCGGAGCTGATGCATATAAGGCCAAACTCGTGATGCCGAACACTCCTGTAGGTATTCGGGATTTATAACAGAAAATGGGCTGAAGAATGCCCATTCATTGTAAACCCTGTATTTCCAGGTACGTGCATTAGTCTGTCGTGGAGAAATGCCAATAACGGCAGTATCCTTTGTGGGTATGGAACCCATGGGATGTTTAAACAACAAGAGGCAATAGAAAACGTTTACACAGGGGCTTAATCTAAAAAGAAACCTTTTGAGCGGGGCCCTGCTGCACGTCTACGCCTTTGTCTCCGTTGTGCCATATCCTGGAAGGGTATCGCGTGAATGTTGTCTGTAAAAAAGAAAACTCGTGTAGAAGAGTACAACGTAAGCATACGATGGATAGTGCAAGTATAAGACATTGGCCTGCCAATCAGGTTGAGCCAAGTATGGGGCTATATTAAGTATTTATAGCCCCTGGTGTCCTCTATGGGATTACATACACGGTGCCCTGGTTCAGTTTTATCCGGGCTGCCGGACTCGTCTAACCGTGTCTATGGTCTTAATGACCAGTCATGTTTTCTGATATTGGAGGCTGCTTATAGTTCGGCCGCTAGGGCCATCGCGTGTTCCTTTGCACGTGAAGAGCGCTCTATGTTTCCGTTAACGGTGATGACGCCACGTGGACCGGGCATCTTGAGTGTAACGTAGGCATAGTGCGGTATTGCGTTGAAGCGGACAAAGGCCGCTGTTCCAAGCAATGCGTGATAGCTGCTTTGGAAGGGTTGGATGGTGAAGAGTAGTTCTTCGCTTCTGGAGTTTCCTGGGGAGCCGAATGTTTCCTCCAGTACGGCGGAGCCCCTGCCGTAGGCTTCAACGCCTGGTATCAACCCTTCAAAGGTGGTGTTGCTTTGGCTAATTCTGGATGGGTCTATCCCCATCCTGCGGACAGTGTCCTCGTATATTAAATTGAGACTGCTGTCGTCGTCCATGAGGACGTGGGTGAGATGGTATCTGTAAATTATTGGGTTAAGCACCAAGGCCTCTGATCCTCCGCGCAGAACACCAGTTGGGCAGTCCATGTGATCGAAGGTGATCGGACAAGCCGTCCAGTAGTTAGGTGTGGGTACGATGGGCTCTGTACCGTACGCGTCCCTGAGCGCGCGTTCGTGCCTTCTCGTGGAAGTGTGAGGCGCGTGGATCATGTTTACTGTTTTAACCTCTGGTGGGAATTTTTTCTGTCCCCCAGTGTTCGGCTGACGAGGTTCATCCTCGTCTTCACTTGGTGTTTCCCTTCCCTTGTGTTCGGCATTTAATTTGCCGGCCTTCTTGAAGACCGAGCACTCTCTGTGCGTGTGGTTCGCAGGTTTGTCGGGGGTGCGATGAATTTGGCACAGTCTGTCCAGGACTCTATTTAGACCGGACGGTCCCTCTTACTGCCTTTAAGTGTCTTCTTTTGCTGATCGGGTCGAGAAATCCGGCGTTTACCGTCCTTGTTTTAACGTTTGTTTTTATTATGCTTTGGCTTCCCGTTGCCATCCCTTATTTCGGATGTGCTGGGGTCGCTGGTGCCCTTACGGGCCAACCAACTATCTTCACCCGCGCAAAAGCGGGTCATAAGGCTTGTTAAGGCTACCATTGTCCTTGGCTTTTGTTGGCCGAGGTGTCTGGCGAGCCACTCGTCTCGGATGCTGTCTTTGAATGCCGCTAAGGCTTCGGCATCCGGACAATCGACAATTTGATTCTTCTTAGTGAGGAATCTATTCCGAAGCTTGCGGGCGGACTCTCCGGGCTGTTGGATTATGTGACTTCAATCGTCCACATCCGGAGGCCGGACATAAGTCCCTTGAAAATTGGCCCTGAAAGCATGCTCGAGTTCCTCCCAACTCCCAATTGAATTTTCGGGGAGGCTCTTCAACCAGTGTCGAGCTGGTCCCTTCAACTTGAGGGGAAGGTATTTGATGGCGTGGGGGTCAACCCCACGAGCCATGTGAATATGCAGGATAAAATCCTCGATCCAGACCCTTGGGTCTGTCGTTCCATCGTATGCCTCTATGTTCACAGGTTTAAAACCTTGTGGAAATTCATGGTCCAGTACTTCTTCGATGAAGCACATGGGGTGAGCAGCCCCTCTGTATCTGGACGTGCTGTGGCATGCCGTCGGCTGTTGTTGTGTCCGGTTTTTATTCCGGACTGGTATTTGGTTGGTACGATCGTTCTGGTGACCATAGTCCCTTGCCGGGGTGTGTCCTTTAGATCCGTAGATGGACCTGGTTGCGCTGTCTTTCTTATCCAGGTGCTCACGTAAATCATGCGCGGCGTCGGTAGCTGCTCTGTTGCGGTTGTGAAGCGGTACGTCTGGCCTCCTGGTCGTATTATTCTTTGGTGGAACGGCCTCGTCGTCAAATTCTGGCAGTAGCTTACGTTTTGGATAGCTCTTTGTATGGCGATCGTCACCGTATCTTTCTTCAGTTTCTAGAACTTTATTCCATCTGTGACTGAGCATTTCCTGTGCGGCTTCTATTCGTTGCTTCTGCATCTTTAGACTTCTTGCGGTGGCCATAAGATTTTTGACGAGCTTATCTCGTTCCACGCGTGTTTCCGGGATGATGAATGCGTCGTCATCCGGACTTTGTTCTTGTCCTGGGGCAGTTTGATGAACTCGTCCCTCGGGATCATTGTGATCGGGCGTCTGCTCCGAACTATGTTCGGTATCACCTGGCTCGTCCTGCTCCATCGCTGGGTCCATATGGTCATTGTTGCCTTTGGAGTTGACTGGTGTGTCGATCTTTCTAGCGCTCTTATTTCTATTCTTACTGTCGCTGGACTTTGAGCGGCGTCTGGGCCGTCGTTTTGGCTTTTGCCCCGGGGTTTTATCTTCCGGATTGTCGCTGTCGTCCTCTTTGGGCGTGTCCACCATGTATATATCGTGTGACGAGGTAGTAGTCCAGTGCCTCAGAGATTCTGAATCTTCTCCTGCGTTGTCGTCCATACCGTCGATGCCTTCGGAGTCGAAGTCAAGCACGTCGGTTAAATCATTAACCGTGGCAATGAAGTGGGTTGTGGGTGGGCAACGAATTCCTTCGTTGCCTGCTTCCCACTCGAGCCGGACATAGTTCGGCCAAGAGCCTCCAGACAAAGAGAGAGGCTTTAATGAGTTTAGCATGTCGCCAAAGGACGAGTGCTGGAAGATATCCGCAGCGACAAACTCCATTAACGGAGCCCCACCAGGCTCGGCAGGCTCGAGAGCACGCGGACCGGAACCTGTAACCGGATACGAGTCCGGGGGTCCGGAGTCACAAGCTTACTTAGAAATGAGGCCTTTGTTCGGCTCTATGGCCGATGAGTGTGCTGCTTGCGGGGCAGGGTCCATCCACCCGCCCTTGGGCCATGCAATCTGATCCGGATTTAGGTCCTGGACTACTGCAGGGGTAATATCCTGAGCATTGTCTGACAGCGGGTCTAAGCCGTGCTCATCGTGACTGTCTGGCGTTCCTGGCACTGGCCCGACTCCGTCAAAGATTAAGTCCCTGCGGATGTCGGCCGTGTAGTTCATGTTTCCGAACCTGACCTGGTGGCCAGGGGCGTAGCTGTCGATCTGCTCCAGATGGCTAAGCGAATTGGCCCGCAGTCCGAAGCCGCCGAACATGAAGATCTGTCCGGGGAGAAAAGTCTCACCCTGGACCGTGTTGTTGACGATGATTGAAGGAGCCATCGACCCTTGCAGCGACGACACAGAGGAACTCTCAATGAAAGCACCAATGTCGGTGTCAAAACCGGCAGATCTCGGGTAAGGGGTCCCAATCTGTGCGTCTTAGGCTGATGGTAAAAAGAAGCAAGGGACACAATGTTTACCCAGGTTCGGGCCTTCTCGATGGAGGTAAACCCTACTTCCTGCTTGATTAATATTGACAATATGAGTAGTACAAGAGTAGATCTACCACGAGATCATAGAGGCTAAACCCTAGAAGCTAGCCTATGATGATTATGATTGTAATTGTGATCGGCCTTCTAAGGACCAACCTCTCCAGTTTATATAGACACCGGAGAGGGCTAGGTTTTACATGGAGTCGCTTACAAGGAAGGAAATATAATATCTAGATCGCCAAGCTTGTCTTCCACGCAAAGGAGAGTCCCATCTAGACACGGGACGGAGTCTTGAGTCTTGTACCTTCACACTCCAATAGTCCGGACGATGTATATAGTCCGGCTGTCCGGATACCCCCTAATCCATGACTCCCTCAACCCTCTCATGAGATTCCGGAGTAGGGACGATCTGTCCCGCCGGCGGAAGATGGTGGCCGATGTTTTTGGCCAGGTACCCGGCCTCTCGGAACCTCTTGATATCCTTCTCCTGAACGGTAGAGGCCATCCATTTGCCTCCTGCTCCAGATCCGGATCGGAGAACCTCTCTTCGGTGACGAAGAAGAGTGCTTGGGCGCTAGGGCTCGAGCAGTAGAGAATGGACTAGCAGGGGGAAAAGGCGTGGGTAGAGAGGGAGAGATCTTATCTCTTTATAGGGGCAGTAAAGCTTTTGCGCCTCCCCACTTGCCTAGTGGAACCCGCTCATTCTCCACTCGCCGTAATTGGTGGTGCGTTTGGGTTACCAGTACCTATATTGATGAGAATCCCGCAATAAGGGGACACGATCTCTGCTTCGGCAAAACATGCAGAGGAAACCGCCTCGCGATATGCGTTGAGGCTCGTTGTGGAAAAACGGTTCGAATAAAGACTCGACCGTAGTATCATGTCGCTTTGTCTAAAGTTGTCAGCAGATTATATTTGTGAAATATCATTCTCTCTACGGTGGTGTATGAGGATCATCTTGCAGATCCAGACACGGTCTAAGTGTTCGATAATTACTTTAGAGTATTCGGAGATGGAACCCGCCTTGCAATGCCGAAGACAAAACTGCGCGCCGAACTCATCGTCATTGAAGCCTGCTTCAGGGGCTACTGAGGGAGTCCTGAATTAGGGGGTATCCGGACAGCCGGACTATATACTTTGTCCGGACTGTTGGGGCATGAAGATACAAGACTCAAGACTCCGTCCCATGTCCGGATGGGACTCTCCTTTGCGTGGAAGACAAGCTTGGCGATCCGGATATTATATTTCCTTCCTTGTAACCGACTCCACGTAAACCCTAGCACTCTCCGGTGTCTATATAAACCAGAGAGGTTGGTCCTTAGAGGGACGATCAAAATCATAATCATCATAGGCTAGCTTCTAGGGTTTAGCCTCTGCGATCTAGTGGTAGATCAACTCTTGTACTACTCATATCATCAATATCAATCAAGCAGGAAGTAGGGTTTTACCTACATCGAGAGGGCCCGAACCTAGGTAAACATTGTGTCCCTTGCCTCCTGTTACCATCAGCCTAAGACGCACAGATCGGGACCCCCTACCCGAGATCCACCCGTTTTGACACCGATAACGGTGGAGATGAACAATATCCCGTGGAGTCCTATTTTGCGGTACGCCACACCCCTCCCGATGAACAGGACCCCCGTTTCGACCGTAGCGCTCCAACACAAGTCCGTTTCCTCCGTTTTGCGGTACACCACACCCCCCTCCCATCAATAGGACCCCATTTTGACCGTCGAAGGTCCAACACAAGTCCGTTTCCTCCATTTTGCGGTACGCCAGACCCCTCCCAATGAACAGGATCCCGTTTCAAACGTGGCCGGTCGAACACAAGGCCGTTTCCTCCGTTCTGTGGTACGCCAGGCCTCGTTTCCATCACCTGTTCCATCCAAGCTGGTTGGCTCCCACGCGTTCCGTTGCCTCCCGATGAACACGAAGCATTCCGTTGCCTCCCAATGAATACGACGCATTCTGTTGCCTCCCCATGAACAGGACTACGATGCAGTTTCTCAGTTCCGACCCAGCCATGTACACGAGCCCTGGCCGTATGTATGCGCGAGTAGGCGTTCGAGACCCCGCCCGTATGTACATACGTGGCTGTATTTTCTTTCTTGTACATTTCGACCAGGTGAGTCCCGACTATCAGGCACTTCCTTGCGTGCGAAGATGTAGCTGGTGGGTCCCACCAGTCAGGGGGGCAAATCATTTTTTTCCAGGGCGCACTGTAGCTGGTGGGTCCCAACAGTCAGGGGGGAAACGTTTTTTTTACGAAATATGGTGGCCCGTCCAGTGGGTCCCCGCTGTCAGGTGGAGGAATAATTATTTTGCGTGTAATAAGGAGGCACTTCCTTGTGGCTGTCGTGGACCCACCTGTCAGCCTCTCCACGTACAATACTCTTCCGATGGAAGTCGGTCGTTGAACACATTGACCACGCCGCCCCGAGAGCACCACGGCGGTGGTCGACGCCGAGGCCTAGGAAGGGGACGACGCGGAGCCAGGGAAGACGCGGCAGTGGATGCCCACGCGAAGAGGATTACGAGGGTTCACTGGTTCGGCTGCGGTGTGAGGCTGTCGTCGCCGCAGAATAACATGGGGTGTGGGTGAGTAGAGGGATGACCTGGCCAGCGGTGGGAGTAGTAGGGGGCGATGAGGCCTCCGCGGCATCACAGAAGGCCATGGGAGGCAGGAGCATGTGGCACGACCGGCGCTGCTTTGGGCCGCTGGAGCACGAAGACCAGAGGTTGAAGACGCATTACGACCGTTGGATGGACATCATACAGTAACTGGAGCTAGAATCATTCATATTGACTAAGTAGACAAAGCCCTCAGTCCCCGTCAACTTAGTAGGCCCACAAGTCAGCCTCCCACCAAGGTGAGTCCTAGCTAGCAGGGCGAGTATTCATTTTTTTGTGCGTAATAAGGAGGCACTTCCGGCAGGTCTGGGCTGACAGTGGGGGCAACGTTTTTTCACAAAATACAGAGGCCCTTCCGGTGGGTCCCAGCTATCAGGTGGAGCAATCATTATTTTGTGCGTAATAAGGAGGCATTTCCCTGTGTGGGCCCCTACTGTCAGCCTCTTCTGATGGCTGTTGTTTGTTGACCATGTTGACCTCACCGTGCCGAGAGCACAAACGCGATGGACGAGGGCGAGGCCCAGGAAGAGAACCACCCGGAGTCGGCGAAGCCACCGCAGCGGATGCCCATGCTGAGGGGAGTACGAGCGCTGACTGGTCAGCTGTGGGGTGAGGCTGACGTCGCCGGAAAATAACATGATGTTTGGGTGGTTAGAGGGATGGCCTGTGGGCAGCACAGCCAGCCACGGGAGGAGGGAGCTGGCAGTCCCGCCGACGCTGGTTTCGGCGGCTGGAGCTGGAAGATCAGAGATTGAAGAAGCACGGCGAGTGTTGGATGGACATCTAACAGTCACTGCTGTGTGTTGACAAAGTTGACAAAGCCTTGTGTACGCTTCAAAAAAATTTAGGACAGCGTCATCGTCAACCTAGTAGGCCCAGAAGTCAGCCTCCAAATCTGTGGAAAACAGCATACAACCCATTAGCCATTATTGCAATAATTTAGAGCCCATTTGCTAATTCTTAAGGATATTTGAAGCCCATATTCTTTTTATTAGCATTATAGACAATATATTCTGGGCACTGCTAAAAAATTCAACAAAATTTTGCATATTTCGGTGGGGTCGGAACTCTTTTAATCATGAAATTTCGAGTCACGTTAAAAATAATTTTCAAAAAATTATATCAAAATAAAACTAAAAAAATCTCTACCAAAAAATGAATGAAATTTAGAATCTTAACTAGCAAGATGCCCGTTCGTTGCACGGAACATGAAGATGCATTTGTGTGAGTAGTTTATCTTGTGGGAGAAAAGATGATATTTTAATGTAATTACCAGTTGGCTTTGGTTTTTATAAGAGTAGAGAGTAGGTAAATCCTGAAAAAATGATATTTTAAGGCAATTGCCGGTTGGGCTTTGGTTTAAAAATTTACAGCCCATTTCTTACAACTTTAGCCCATTTTCTGGGGAAGCCCATTTCTTACTACTTACATCCCTCCTTGTCTTGAAAGATTTGCAGCCCAGCAGCGCTAAGAAAAGCAAGTAGGCCTCGGTTTTGGTATTATCTAAAAATAAAGAACTGGGCTAGCCAATTTCAGAAAGAAAAAACATATCAACTGGGCTCGTCATGTGCTTAATAAAAGCGTAAACATGGGCTAGACGGGCCATAGCACCGGCACAACGCGTAGTTGAGCTCCGTTTGTGAAACTAAAAAACTACTGGGCGAGCTGCTGGGTCCCTGGTGTTATCCGCTCATTGTGTAATTTTCTTGTTTATTGACTACATTGACAATGGCGTGGGACCTAGTTGTCAAACAATTAGGAGGAAGTATTTTTTTGGCTTGTAATAACGAGGCACCTGCTTGCAAAATGCAATGACCCTGGTGGGTCCCTACTGTTAGCCTCTCCACGTAAAATCATCTCCTGATTCCTCTTGGTTGTTGACAATGTTAACAACGCCAGAAGGCGGCGGGCACAACGAGCGAACCGAGGCGGAGAACGACGGCGAGGCCTCGGACGGGAACGAATAGCAGTCGTGGAAGATGCGGCAGTGTAGTGGCAGGTGGAGGGGAGTACGAGGGAACCAACATGCAACTCAAGCAGACAAATGGTACAAAAAGCCCAAGGATTAATTGTTCATCAAATTTTTAGACAAAATGCAGATTGAACATGACAGTAACATCTAACCCAACCAATCTTTTTAGCAGTCGCAAACAAATGGATCGGTCTGATCCATAAAATCAACATCCTGTCCAAAAAAAATTATTTCATGATGACTACAACTTGTTGTAATATAAGTCGAGCGCGTTTAGAAGCCCATTTGTCCACTTGAAACTTCTTTTTTTGCTGTTTAACATGTCCGTCCATGAGAAATCTCTTGCGGTAAAAATTAAGCCTCATGGACAATAGTAACCTCGCATTCAAGAGGAAGAATAGTAACCTCGCACGTTTAGAAGATCGTTCCATCGTTATTGTCCTCAAACGAATGTCATGAGAACAGACAAAATCCTGGTGCTTATTACGCCAAAGATTGGTTATATGTTTTTCTCCATGTCGTTCTGCCTAAGTAGACATGAAGATTGAAAACAGTTAAGGTCTGAAAAAGAGTATGTCGAAAGAACGATAGCTGAACAGTTAATTCTAGTACAATATATACGGGCTTTCAATGTGCATGAAATCATCACCTCTATATATAAATTCTATAGAGATCAAAAGCATCGCAGCAAGCCAATAATTATGTCCAGATCAAAACTAAACATTCTGATATATATGATCTTGACAGAATCTAGCAGCATTGATAGGCTATCAATGGACGAACTCTTCATTGAGCATATAACATAATATTAGTACCCAAAGTGTACTCCAAGATGATATAAAACTTATGCGCACAAATGAAAAATGCAGCATATGATTACAAATGTGTAGATGATAATATACGGTACCTGAAAAAGTGAGGTGCCAAACACCAACTCCTTGTGATTATTAAACCGGTCACAAATTACACCCAAGGTCTCCAGTTTGGGTGCAGAGACGACAGTTATTTGTGAAGGTGTATAACAATTATCAAGGAGCAACCTTTGAAGTGAAGGGGTATCTTCGATGTTTGAGTTGTTGTCCTTTAAAACAAATTCCAATCCTTTTAAGGCGAGGAGACTTTATTTGGAGACAACTGATACGGATTTTTATTCCCAAAACAATCAGCAAGCACTCTAGGGCCGCGCAACTGGAGTGGATTATGTTATGCAGTGGCCTCCGACAGATAAACCTCCACAAGCGAAAGTTTTTTTAGCAGTGGGAGTCGAAGCATTTGTACCAGATCGTCTGGTAGATGGCAGGTGGCGGTGTGGAGAGAGGAGGAAAACTGCGAGATGGACAAGGGTGGTGTGGGAACGAATTTTTGGTGTGTTCGTGGTATGAAACTTTTGTGGTAATGGTACAACTCAAACTGGGGAGTTTTCCGAATTTAGGGGATGTCAGCGGGTAGCGTGTCAGGATGCAGAGGCATTGAACGGGGCCCTGCTGGTAAGAAGAGACGATGGCTCTGAGGAGATCAAATTCAGGAAGGACAGATACCTGACGACAGTCGAGACTGAGGGGCACGGTGCGCCATAGAGAGTGCCACCAAGTTGAGAGGACTTGTGTGCGGTAGCAATCCTTGGTGGGGAGAAGCGGGATGATCTCCTCAAGGATGACGTCCGGGAGATCGCTGATGATGTCCATTGGAGATTCTACCGGTTCCTCAGATCCGGGTGGGGGGCGCTTCTCCTCGCGCTATCGGGTGCGAGATCTACAACCGGGATCACCGCTGGCGGGAGCCTCACCTTCTTTGCGCTGGGGCCAGCCGACTCCATTTTCCTTGTGGGCGTCGCGCCGAGCTCACGGGTTTGAGCAGAGTAGCCAGAGACGAGCGTAGTGGCAGTGTGAGTGGGGAAAAAGGAGGGCTGGGGATTTCTGTATGAGTGGAAGAAGACGAGCAAGTGTTTTTTGTACGAGTGAGGAAGAAGGTGAGCGGGGGTTTTCTGGACGAGAGAGGAAGATTGGGGAGCGGGGGGAATTGGGGTGGGGGGGAGACGGAAGCGGGAGAGCGAGTTGTTCGTGTCTATAAGGCCCGCTGCACTAACTACTCGCTTTTCCCCAAGAACCGCTCTCTTCTTTTGCGTTGCTGCATTGGAGCTGGCGCATGGACTTGGCTGACTGGCCATGCATGAAGGATGCATGTGCCCGCCGGCCACTGCATGCGCCTGGTTTGTTACTAGGCCTATTTAATAGGGTGGTTATGGAGTAAATTAAGGAGATTTATTTTCTCTTTGTGCATCCACCAAATTAGAGGATGCGGTACTGGATGCAGCCAGTCACATTAAACTAAGCTTTAGAAGATACGGTATGCATACTAACATTCAGAAGAACAAAAGTTCAGCATGTTTATGCATCTCAATGATTCACCATACTATAACCAATACAAAGTTGTGAGAAGGTGTGGAAATAAAGAAAATCGATCGATGCTTCTCTAAGCAAAGGGCCTCCCTGCGCACGCATTAATTTCCTGGGCATGCTTTTTTCTTCTCAATGTTGCGAGCACTTTGAGCATGTTGGAAACTCCACAGCTAGCTAGCTGCCTCATCTTCCAATTGATGCTGACACATTTGCAGCAAACACATGAGGCAATAGAGATGACTCAACATGAGTCCATATTGTGCAGTTCCCCTGAAATCATATTCATTATCCTGAATCTGAAAAGATAGGAAAACAGTAGCTATACTTAAACGGTGTTGCAAAACAGTAGCACATATCAATAGCTCGGCATGAGAAAACACGATCATCTGGACGAATGGTATACTGACTTGCCTGAGGAAGATTATATATAATTTCATAAGTCCTTGGTTTACTTCCACCTTCGGCTGCACTGCTTGTTTGCTCCTCCACACATCACAGGATCGTTCCGCACTGCATTCAGCAAATCAACGTACGAATAAGCTAATTTCATGGTGTGGTGATCATTGTACCTAGTTACGAATGTAGGAATACCTGGAGCACCACGAGGTTAGCTGACAGCAGGTAGATGCAGCCATATAAATTTTGTGTGGTGCTACCAAAATTGAGGTTTGTATCCCTTCCCGTTATGAGAATTCTTCTTGAAGTTAGTAGAATGTGACGTCTTGTTCTTTGCATCAAACTTGCCTTTCCCATGAGATTTGTTCTTGTTGTTTTGGGGCTGGTTGGGCTGGAAGTTCTTCTCGTGTACCATGTGGGCACTAGAAGCTCCCTCAACGGCCCAAGCACGTGTGTCTTTTGCTCTCGCCTTCTCCTCAAAATCAAGAGTGCTAATGAGATCCAAAATAGAAAACTCGTGTCTCTTGTTTTTCAGAGAAGTAGAAAAATCGTTCCACGAAGGTGGAAGCTTGGCAATGATGGTCCCAGCAAGAAAATTTTTCGGCAACACACACTTAAAGTACTCAAGTTCCTTAGAGAGTGACTGTATCTCATGAGTCTGCTGAACAACAGAGTGCTCATCAGTCATCTTGTAGTCACAGAATTGCTCCATGACGTACAACTCGTTGCCAGCGCCCAAGGGCCCAAACGTGGCCTCGAGCGCAGCCCACATGTTTTGCCGCTGTCAAAAGACATACATGAATCCACAATGGAATCGTCAAGAACACTCAGTAGGATGGCTTTGAAGAGGGTATCCATGTTCTGAAAAGCTTCCTGCTGTGTAGGATTAAGATCGCCCTCAGGCTTACCCTTAGTGGCGTCATAGCAGTACATGATCTAAAAGCAATATACTGCTCTTGTGCGCCACCTTTTATATTGCACCCCCTTAAAAGTAGCCGGCTTCAAAAGCGCAGCAAAACCACTCGGATTGGAGTAAATTGCCTATAATCAGGTTTTTGGACTGGATTGTTGAATATATGAGCAATTTAGTATGAGATTTAATCCAAATTAGCAGTAAATAGATCATGACGACAATTGCAAACTTCAAAGTAATGATGCGGACTAAACCAGGAGGACAGAATCACATATTGTACAGCGGGAGCAGAACCGTTGTGGTTGATGCTGTCACTCATGTCGTTGATGAAGAGGTTACCCAGGTCAGTGAAGAAGGCTGTCGTTGAGGAAGCCATCGCTGGCAGCAGTCACAGGAGTGTGCTCGCCAAAAACCTGATCGCCCCTCTCCCGTACAGGATCACGAAAGGCGGGATTCGGAGGACTGTTGTCCCTTCTCGCCGTGCATGCCGGAAGGAGAGCTGGAGAAGAATTGTGTGGCGGCGCTAAGATCTGGAACAGTGCGAAACCATATGATACAGCGGCTGCTAGGGTAGAGCATGTCAGGTCGGTCGTGCGAGTATAATAGTAGGCCTTTGGCCCCCAAACCCCACGTCCAAGTCAATAATAGCCCCACCAAGGTTTGTCTCAAAAAAATAGAGTAATTCAGGCGTCTGTTAGTCCCTTTAGTATAAATACTATATCATTAATAATGGCCCCACCTTTTGTCTCACAAAGTATGTTGGAGTACAACCGGCTACACCTTTACAATCCGCTTCTCTTCTCTCTCCTCTTCTCTCTCCTTCAACTAAGCAAAAATACTATATTTAAATCCTTATAGCCTGCTTATGTCATCTAATTGTAGTACTTGCTCTAAAGTTACTCTCCACTGTGTAGTCTGAAATGACGGGCGTGCAGCGGGCGGTGCCCTCGGTCGGCGCGCCGCTTCAAGGGCGGAAGCAGTGAGAGGTCGCGTCGCCCTGACTTGCCATCAATGTGGAGCGGCGGGCTCAGCTGGCGCCGGGCGGGAAGCGCGCTGGGGAGGGGGAGGGGTTTTTGTTGGGCCAAGATGGTGATAAGCCAACTTGGGATCGGTCCGGACGGGGAAATATCATGTGCTCCCATACTCTGCATATGACACTAGTCTATGTTACTACTCCCTCCTTTCCGGTTTATAGAGATGTTTAGAGTAACATAGTAATATGTTAAAGTATAAGTTACTCCGCACTATGACCAGCCTTGGCCTCTCCCAGTGCTCCACCATGTACAGCTGCTAAGCCTACAACGTTGGCCTAAAATATGATGTGGCAAGTTAATTAAGCAGAGAGAGACTAGTTTGGTGACCGCAGGAAGAAACGGTGGAAAGACAGTCTTGAGTCTATAGCTAATTAAATGAAGCAAGCTTAGAAACAATAAACTAAGCACCTATGCATTGAAGACTTGAGTAACTAAGCCATTTAATGCACTTAGCACCTCATCTAAGCACATCTAAGCACTTACTAGCACCCCCTTGACCATTGACCTTGACAGTGTACGTCACCTTGTGTCTCATAATTTTCCTCGTCATCATATGAGTCCTAGAAGATCTCACCCACATCATCATTAGGCATGCAACCACCTTCATAGACAACGTGCGCAGAAGGAGTAGAGGCGACTGGGGACGCACCATGTCATGGGCACTCCGTACGTGCTCGTGTGCGTGCAGCGTGCGTGCTTTTCCATCGGTGCTAGCTCTAAGGCCGAGGATGAAGTCGTCTTTGTCTCCGACTAGTCGTTGAGCAATGACGGCAAAGAGGTGCTGCAAGAGATGCGTAGGCACCGTTGTGTGTGAGCTTCACCGTAGCACGACGAACCAGACGTTGCCGCAGATGGCGCACGCCTCCATGCAGCCGAGCGTGTGCGCATGCATGTGTTATTCACGTGCATTCTGCGGCCGAGTATGTGTGCATGCACGTGTTGTGTACGTGCATTGTGTGCTCCATGCTATGCGCGTATGTGCATGAGTTAGATCGGATGGAGTTAGTGCGTTGGCTTGTGTACATGCGTGGCTGCATGCGTCCTGTACATGCGTGGCTTGTTGCATGGTTATCAATATAAACTATAAAACATCTTCAACTTAGCATCCTGATGTACCATTTCTAGTGGTTAGCGAAGAGTTCACGTTCTTTTATTTGTTTATAAGTGGGCATGCAGCAAAAAATAGGGGAAAACGTGCAAGGTTCCTTGCAGACGCTCCACCGCGAGGTTCCTTGCTCCTTCTCGGTCGTCGGGAATCTATGCTCTTCAACTCTTTTCTTTTACATGAGCTTTGTGCATCCTTTTCCCAACACGCGAGACATCTAGCATCAAGGTGCACATGTCATGCAAGAAAATGGAGATAATCAGATAAGCAGTGCGTAAGTGAGTCATGCACTTCGATGGCATCTACACAATATTTTTTCTCCTTGATGGCACGTGAATAGTGCATGTACTCAACGACGAAGCACGGGATGGTAGCAATGACATGGTCAGCCCTTTTTTGGAGAGAGTACGTACTAAATAACTTTGATGTGTCCCGTCAACTCGCAGAACAACGAGAAGCTTCATTACGCCTTCTCCCTCGCCAACACATGCGTAGTGGCTCGCAGCACGAGGAGAAACTTTTGCTTACAAGCGATGGACGTGCAACAGTTCATTTGGTGTCAGATTGCCAGAAGTACTACTGTAGAACCATCGACTTCCTGAAGAGGCGAAGAGCCAAGCGCAAGGTCACCTACTAACCTTAGGCTAGGCCTAGTGGGAGTAACATAAGTAGGGGTACCTCCTTTTTTATTCTAGAAACAACCACACGCGAATATCGAGATGTTGGTTACGTAGAACAAATTTCCTGGAGTCCATGCTCAGCCCTCCTCTATCTCTCTTCTCAGCCAGCCATCGGACGCACTGAGCCCATCATCTGTTTTCTCATTTGAGGTCCCACATGTCAGTGAAAATGCAAGAGGACCCACTGAACCTTCACATCTTTCACCTCGACGTGCTGGTGATGAAAAACAAATCCAATAAAGATCTTCGGTGGCCGCTTTTGGAGTTACTCAAGAGTAGTAAGATTCTATTTACAGTTTAACCCAAGATGCACATCATGTGGCTTCAACTACCATTCTATTTTATTTCATGACACGACCTAGATGTTGGATGTCCCACGTGTCGGCAAAAGGAGGAAGAACCCGACCAAATCTTCTGTTGTGCTCTCAGATTAGACTAGTTGTGCTAACTTAAATTTTTTATTGTTTAGAATGGATGCAAGTTTTGGTATTGGGAAGAAGAGTACATCAATATATTGATAGAGCGCAATTTAGTAGATGTTCTAGCACTTTTAGCTAGCATAGAGGCTAGAGATGAGACTAGTGCACTTGTTGATACTAGAATAGAGGCTAGACATGAGACTACATGCGAGGAAGCAACGTCTACTTCTTTACACTCGAAGAAGAAAGAAGCACGCAAGATCGAGCCTCCGCAGATCAACAATGAATGCATCGAGAAGGCACTAATCCAACTTACAGGAGCAGTTATGTAAGTTGGATATCTTCTAAAATGTATTCTTGTGGTTCTTGTTTTCTTTGGTCTTGCTTGTCTAGTCAAAATTATCGTTGGAGTTCATGCAAAACGGAGGTCCATTTGGGGTCGTGTGTTGGAGTTGGACTTACAAGTGGAACCGCAGTTGAGGAAACCGACTATCGGCAAACCCCCACCTCGCCCGACACGCGATGGCTGAGTTAGAGAAACGACAAGGTTGAAGAAATTGCTCTAGCACGGACTCCAAGAAATATGGTGTCAGATGGATGTCGTGTTGGTGGCGTGTGTCGTACTCCTGGATGTGAATGCTTGTTCTATCAAATGCCACCCTGCTACTCCTACTACTTATATAGTACTAGTAGTATCAAGGATTCGAGGTGCTGGTTACGTACATCGAATACATTAACATATGGCTACAGTAAAAACACATGCCCGACGAGCGAAGCATGTGAAGCTAGTACAAATAGTGTACTACTATTGTTGATTGGCCTCATCTGATAACCTGTTGCAATGCACGTAGAATTATGTATTTGGAAAATATTTTTTTGCCTCGTCGCACCACTCACTCAGAGAAGCGACTCGAAAGCCATTCATAAATTTAGTAAGTTTATCACAGGCATATCATTTTATTACATACAAAAGGTCATCAACCCGCAACGACAACGAGGATACATTATAAATACTAAAGTTTTCATCACATAAAAAATAATGAACTTCAACTCAACCAATCCTCGGCGTTGGAAACGCTTGCTTTGAACCACAAGTGATTCTCTGGGACGGGCCATCTATTGTCAATCTTGAGACCAATGCAGGACTGATCATCGAGGCTGACGCGGCCTACTATATCAGTACCTGGGTAGGGAACCACCCAAATGTCCGAGGTATGGAGACAGTTGCTTCTCATAAATGGTACTAGTAACGTTGTGTCAACAGAAGTTGGATCACCTTTCACCATCATCGGATAGTTTTATCCAAGGAAGAGCGAGTTTTCTCCAAGACTATCAATTCTGTACCAGGGAGAAGGTGTTGGTGCTAGCACACTAGTATACATCCCGAATACCATGCAATGAGTGCTGGAATAGGTCCGGAGAGTGAGACCATGGGAGATAACACGTGCTCCCTCAGTAGTAACAAACTCAGTGCACTGTATACAGAAAAGAAGAGGTGATCCATCGGAATTAGTTGCCAGGCGCCACTGAGTATATAAGTTCTGCTTGTCCTCATGCTCATGACCATCACCATCATCATCTCCCCAAGTATAGGTGGTGGAATGTTCATAGGACCTTGGAAACACAAGAAGAAGGTTAATTAGTAAAGGGAAACTTGCTAACTCGCATGCATGTGGATGAAACAATTATAATTACGATGGAAGACAAACATACTGAAACTACGAGGATCCCATGCAAAAAAATTGCCATGAGTGGTGGAAGCAAAAACAAGACCCTCGTATTGAATTGCATCACAGTACACATCCTTGTATAGAAACTGATTTTTGAGCAATATCCATCGAGTCCAACCACAAAGGACGGCAACAAGCTTGTCGAAGATAGCAACAACTTCATAGTTCTTGTAATTCCAAGAGTGGTTGGGAACTCGACAAATTGCTATCTTCCGTAGAAGACAGTCACCATGATCGTATTTGAACGTGCGTACAATACCGGTGTGCTCAACGTCTGGGCAGTCTGCTGAGATTTTTCGAATTGGAACCTGGTGACGAGTGTACACATTCATAAGTTCCCACTCGCAATTGTACCCAATATAAACAACCCAATCTCCATTTGTGCCTGCCCAATCCTTGCCCTCAAGTGATGGCATCTTAACATCATACGTATCATTATCAAGCGGCATCAACTTGCACAAGGCGAGGCCTCCGTCATCCCCGCGCCAGTCATCAGGGTCACGGCGAAGAAGATAGGGGAGATCAAACCGCTCCTTGACCCTTGGGTTCCTTGTAATGATGTTATTAGTTGAGTCGAGAATGGTCTTGAACGAACCTGCCATGCTAGCCGAGGTGATGATGTCACACCAATCAATGAGTTCCTCCACCACGTCATCTTTCAGATCGGGGCAAGAATAACGGGGTAGTTTTCGGCCTGTTCCCTCCATGGAGAAGACGATCGAACAATGGCAGAAGGAAGGGTGAAGGCAAATGGAGGAGGGAGGAAGAGCGCGCGACAGCAGTTCCAAATCGAGAGGGAAAGGCGAAGAGTCAGTGGACGGTTGCCAGTTTGCCACGATACACGAAGAGGCACCCCGGCCTACACGATCGTTCAGAAATACTAGTAGAAAAGGACTCGCCATCATCTCACTGACATGTTGGAACGGGACCACATGTCAACGAAACATGGTGTGTAATTTCTCGTGCGAAATGTGATCTAGCCGCGTTGGCCCGAGGTGCCGCATTAGTGTTTTTTTTGAAAGTTTGCGGCATTAGTTATCGACCTTAATTTTTTTAACATACAATCTGAATGGATAGCTCCTGTGGTAATCACACGTGAGCGGATATATAGGTGGGCATGCGGTTGAGCAGGCGGCGACAATCTGAGTGCTAAAAGAGTTGATCCAATGCTTGGTTTTGTTTTGATTTTCCAACTATGACCATCGGATAGAGTGATTCAGTTGCTTTGCTACTACCGTCCAATATTCGTGTGTGGTTGTTTCTAGAGTAAAAAAATGAGGTACTAGTACTTACTATGGGAAAGGTGAAGTGATGGTTGATTCACCCGAGCAACTTATTACTGTGGGAATATGGGAGTACCAGCGGATTCAAGGAACAGAGAAATGATGGTTTCTTCATCCGAGCAACTTACTGTGGTGAAGGTGGGGCTCTGTGATTTGACTGCTCACTAGTCATTACTACTGCGGCGCAACGACCGGGGTGAATCTTTCCCTGAAGTTGTGTTGTGCACTCAATATTGCTGCATGGCTGGTGGAGCCGGATGAAGGATGTCCAACATGTCGGTGAAACGAGGTTGAATTGTTTCTGGCATTGCTATCAATCCTTCAGGATTTGTTTATATGTACACATAATTTTAATGAAATTGTACTGTGATGCTATGAAGGTTTCAACTTTGGTTCCCCAAGGAAAAAAAGGTTTCAACTTAGGATTCATGTGTCTTGCCTCGAGATTATCTCGTTACAACATTCCATCAAATACAAATGAAACTACCATGGCTACCATGGCTAATGCATCTCAATAATTTGCAGATCAGCGCCGATATTCACATCACAACTGAAGACAAAGTTGTGAGAAGGTGTACAAATAAAGAAAAAAATATAATTGATCAATGTTGTTCATAGGGATAGCTCCATTTCCTTGGCACAGTGTTCATTGCTTGGCAGCTAGTTTCACCCAGCTCTGTAGCCAAAAAAGAGGTGTATGGAGGACACCACAATCCGATCATTTTGTGCAGCTCCACTAAAATCGAGCGGACCATCCTTGTTTGCAAAGATATCCAGTCAGTGTGATTACAATAATAGTGGAACTAGATGATGAAACATAACACACATAAATAGAAACCGATCACCTCTACGATCTCTCTTTAGGACTAACTTCTTGTTGGAGAAGATTAGGCACGGAGTTGGATGAGGAGGATAGCAAAACCAATCTCCCTTTCTGCAGTCCCACAGAAATGTAAAAACGTTGCCCGTGTGACATTTTGGCGGAACTGCACAAAACACTCTTAAGAAAAAAGTGATGTGTGCAGTTCACCAAAAGGTCGCAATAGCAACGAGGTGAAAATGGATAGCCCTGTTTGCAAAAGGAGGTAGAAAGGAAACAATTATTGCCCAATAACACGAGTTGAAGACACATAAGCCGACAAAAAAGAAGCATATTCCATGTAATAAGGGAAAGATAGCACATGGTGGTTTATCAAAAATGGTTTGAGGACGAGATTGCAAGATGGAAAGTATGTCGGCTGAGATACGATTTAAGCAAACAACTAAAGAAGATCCACATGCAACAACGTGGGAAGATGGGCAGTGGAGCAAGGCCGGAGGAGGCTGTACCTGAGGGTCATCAGGATGTTACTAGGAGGGTGCCGTCGGCCGGGATCTGCCCATACTGCTGCAGCGAGCAAGTGGCGAAGGCCCTACCACGCAGGAGCTTGGTCAGAGAGAACGGCGGGTACCGCAGATCGGGACATGATGCCTCAACGCCGTCGAACAGAGAGAAGATGCACATCCTCCCTTTCTGCCGGTGGACGGGATGCAGCCGGATCACTGACCAACGCTGAGAGAGAGAGGCCATGGCCGCCTTGTGTGAGATGGTGTGACGAGAGACAAACCAATTTTTTCATTTTCCCCACGGCAATCGTTTTATATTCTGTATGTGCCATTGAGGAATATATAACTTTATTTAATACTAACGCGTCAAGTCGAACTTTGTTTCGTCTAGGCGTGGTACCCGACTCTTCTTCGAGTAAGCAACAGCTACACGCGTCAAATTATCATGTGGGCTGCCTTTTCGTACAGAAACAAACTCCACTGGGTACCCGCGCGGGTGTGGCCGGGAACGAGACGTGAGTACGTGCGTCCTGCGTGCACTTCTTATTTAGGTGCAGGTACGTACATGGGTGGGTGTGAGAGAGATGGTTTGTGCGAAATAGAGGCAATGTGTTGATGATATCTCAAACAGAAAAACGTAACATATGCAATGTGTGTGAAACAGAGTCATGGACGTGAGATATCGATAGAATTGAAAATAGGGATAAAGTGTGTGGCCGCGCGATCAATAAAGAGTGCCATCGAATTTGTGTTTGCCCACATCAAAGATACAGGGCGGCTGGCCTACTGGAATTTTAGAGGGCAGAGGTGCAGCTTTTCTCCGTGGCATGGATACCTACCTAGAACGTTCGACTATCGGTGTGTGGGGGGGGGGGGCAAAGACCGATCGACTAGTATATGTGTGGGGAAGGAGAGATACCTAGCTATGTATTGAGGGAGATCGATCGACATCCATGGATATGTGTAGCAGAGGAATAATGTCGGGAGAAAGATAAAGGTAGAGCGTCGGAGGATTGGTGGTGGAGTGGTGTGTCACAAATGGTGGGAGAGGCCTGCTAGACAAACGGAGGGTATGAGTGCAATATCAATAAGAGAGGGTGGGGGATGTCTGTCTGTCTATGCACGCGTGTGTGAGAGAGGGTCGGGAGGTATGCAAGGATGATGAGGGGAGATGATATGGTTGTGGTAAGCATACGTAACTACATAGGAAGATCAACCGTCATGTGTCCGAGAAAGGGAGAGACATAACTAGCGAGGTAAGTGTATCGGTGCATGGGGAAAATGAATTATAGTCGGCTTGGCTATATGTAGGGAGATCAGTTCATATGCACGCCTGCATGTGTTAGAAGCAAAGAAGGTCCGGAGAGACAGACAAGGGGAGAGGGGTGCGGCTAGTAGGTGGTGCGAGAGGCCTACCATGTCGAGGGGCGGAGTGTGCGAGTATGTGATCAATGAAAAGAGGGGCGGGAGTGTGCACCTATGTGGAACCGTATTGGACATAGGGGGGCATGGACGGTGAGAAGAGAAGAGGGTAAGTATATATGTGTTTGTTGTAGGCACACTTGGCTAGAGAGGTATATCGACCGGTGTGTGCCAGAAAGAAGGAGCTGGGGCCCTACAGACACCGAGGGTGGATGCCCTAAAGAGAAATAATGAATATGCACGATGGAGGGGACGCTAAGGGTGGGTGAGAGGGGGGCGGGCGTGTGCATACACGATAGAAAGTTAGCGCTAGCTAGCTACAAATAGAACAGGATCGTGAAGGTGTAAAAGACGAACAAAGATCATAATTCATTATAAAAAAGTGGATACAGATACATGAAAAAGATATCATAATGTAGAAAATTGATTATAATTTGGGCTAATGTGTGGCTTTTGCAACTCAGGTCTTAATAATTGTCGTAACGTAGGGGGCGGGGCACTATAATTTGTGTGATAAACACGATGTACGTATGGAACATGGTTTAGATTATGAATATATAGTTAGTACATTAAATGTACTATTATTTGGAATCAACATCAAGTGTATTCAAAAAATATAATTCTAGTTCATGTAGTACGGATAGTTCATATCTACCTCTATAGTAATCATGCGGTGTGTTATTAAGGTAATACACGAATGATGGTTGAAGTTCGCTACAATCATGATTGTAGATTCTTATTGAAATAGAGAAACGAATTCAAATTCAGTTCGAATTGCAGCGGTAGTATAGACATTTGGAATGCACTAAAATGTTGGTATGAGTAGGTTACATGCATTATACAGCAAGCGAAAAAATTTAATTGGACATAACATGGATTCATACTCCCTCCTTCCATCTATATAGGGCGTAATGAGTTTTCTAAGACCGCATTTTACTATTGACAAGATTAATAGTAAATGACACGCACAATGTGAAAATTATATCATTGAAAGAACCTTTCACAAACGAATTTAACGATGTGCTTTGTGTAAGTTGCATGTCATATATTGCTCTAATATTTGGTCAAAGTTAGCATCAAAAAACGAATTAGGCCCTATATGGATGGAAGGAGGGAGTAGCTTTGAATAGCATTTGTATAGTAAAACGGGGCAAGATTCTCTCTTTGTGTGGTGTGAATAGTTTTATTTTTTCTTTTTGGTTGAGGGTAGTGCGGATTGATTTGGTACGTACAAGTACAATTTTACTACACGTTAGGCTTGTCCCTAAAATTCAACCCGCGCCTTGTTATATCCCAAAAATTTAGATATCGTGCTCCCAAAACTGGCACGTTCACAACCCGCGCCTTGCTATCCGGAAATTACAATGCGTGCAAAAATTCCCTCCTACTGCCAAATCCCGACACGTGAAATCCCCCTTCTAACCCTGAGACGAAACGGCCGCTAGTTCAAATCGGTGGGGGGTACTTTTGTAACACACCCTACATTTTGGACAAGCGCGTCCCTAAGTCATGGTTCACCCCCTCCCATTGCCCCCTTTTCACCATTCAAAATCCTAGGCCGCCATATCCTCTCCGCTCCAGCCGCCAAACCCCACCTTCCTCTGTCCGCCACCTCACCGCTGCCCGGCCGGAGCCTCTTCCCCGACGACGTCGTCCACCGCAATAGCTCAACGTTGTAACATCCCAAATTTTTAATCTGGAATGTCATACATTAGATCATCATTGCATATCATATATTATTACATTTTGTCTAGATCCTAGAAATTTTACGCAACTCAAGGACCCACAGAGAGAGTTGGGGATTTCGTTATTTTCATATTTGAGTTTTTCTCAAATTTTGAAAAGAAGATCATTTGGTTTTACTCATTTTTCTTTTCCTAATATTTCTAAAATAAAAATATATGAAAGGAGATAAGATGACTTCTCCAAAATAATTGAAATATTAGATAAAAAATATTAAAATCAAATAAATGTATTTATTTGGATTTTATTGCAATTTTATTTGAATTACAAAAATTGCACATTTTCAAAATTGCATTTTAGGCCAAGAAAATGTTCATCTTGTTCTAAATTTTTTGTTTAGACGGTGAAATTTTGTTTTGGCATTTTTAGATTTTTATTTATTTTTCTAGGATTTATTTTCGGCGGAATCTTATTTTAAAAAAACTGTTCGCGCGCCCGACTGGGCCGAAGGCCCAGCCGAGCCGGGCCAAGCCTGCGCCGCCGCCGCCTCCCCGCGGGAGGGAGGCCTCATCGCCGCCAAAGACGAGTCCAGCCGGGGCGCGCCTCCCGAGGCCAACCCCGACCCGTGCCCCTTCCCCAAGCTAGCGCCCCCCTCTTGAATAGCCGCCGCCGACAACCCCCACAACCACCCCGAGCCACGAACCGCTGTCGCCCCGCAGCGCCCCGCCTCGACGGAGACGCCGCCGGAGCCGCCGGTCCCGATCCGATCCGCCGCCCACTTTTTTCGGTTTAGGTCAAAACCGACCGGTTTTTATTTAAACCCTAGTTTCGGTTTTTTTATTAGAACGATTTTATTTTTTCGGTTTTGTCTAATTAGCGGATGTTTGTCCGTACGTTCGTTTTAATGAATGGTGTTCACTCGTTAGTCGTAGACAGCAAACGTTCGTTCGTTAGCCTGTTCGTCAGTTTTTCTTTTTCTAGGGATTTTCCGCGATTATTTTCGATCGCGATTTCTGCCGTGATTTTTGTTTTAGTTTATCTTCTCGCTCGTTTATCAGAATCAGGCAATTCAAGCACCTAGAGTTTCGTTTCGAAGCCCTGTTTCTGTTTAACCAACTTAAACAAGTTTTTGCTACTGTAAAATTTGACTTAAGTACAGATTAGTAAACGAAACTTGTTTCTTTCGCAGTTTGAGTTTCGTTGCTTCATTTGGTTTGATTGTTTTTGCAAACCGGAATCCTTAAGTTGAACTTTCTGGTTAGATCTGTTATTTGAATTTTATCCGTGCTTCTAGTTGAGTGCTTATTGTATGCTTGTTTGTTTGCGATAGAGTACCTGGAGTGCGAAGCGTGCTACTACGAGTCTGTAGGTTTCAAGGATCATTAGCAAGGCAAGTAACACTTTGATCATACCTCTTTACTACCCAGTTTTATTGAATTAGATCAATCCTCAAACAATTGCATGGTTAGGAACTGATCAATATGTGGGTTTTGGGAAGTAGATGAGGTAGTACCTATTGTCTTGTTTATTATCAAACCTTTGGGAGTTATTTCTACATGCTAGAAACTTCCATGTGCAGCCACAAGCTATTATGGGATCTAGCATATTTGAGTAAGTTGCAAGACCTCTTTCAGTGGTGGGCTAGCAGATGTAGGGGAAAGTAGGTGTAACTGTCCACCCAGAGTAAAGAGTTATTGTCTCAGAAAGACTGTGTCTCGTTTCTCCGACCATGGATGTATTCGAGTCTTGTGGGGAAAAGTGTGCAAACCTCTGCAAAGTGTACAAACTAATCATGGTTAGCCGTGTCCCCGGATATGGACGTTTTGAGTATCTAGTTCTTGGATTATCATGTGGATCTCATCACTCTTATTATAATTTGATTGGGTTTAATGATGATGCTTAATTGGGATTGAGTTGGGTGAACCTTCTCAATGTTTATTAACCACCATGATAGTTAAATAAAGTTTATTCCTTTGTTGTAGGGAAAAATTGGCTTTATGCAAAACGGTAACCATAGAGCTTTCCACCAGCCATATATGCATGTAGTGATAGCATTATTCTGTTCATTACTATCTTGTGTTACATTGCCAGCATGTTCCATGTGCTGACCAGTTTCGGGCTGCAACGTTCATGTTGCAGACTTTTCAGACGACGAGTAAGGTGCCTTAGGTCGTGATCTTTCACTTAGTGATGTTGTTGGAGTTGATGGACTCACTTTATCTTCCAAGCCTTCCGTTGTTATCGTATTTAGATGGCCTTAAGCCATATTTATTGTAATAAGTTCTCTTTTGAGACATTCTATGTAATAAGTGTGTGATTGCTACTCTGTTGTAAATCCTACAAGTACTGTGCGTGTCAGCATTACCGATACAGGGATGACACTGATGCACAGAGATCAGACTGTTTGAGGTCTAGTCGCTACAAGATGGTATCAGAGCACACGCTAACTGTAGGACACGAACACTAAGCTAAAGCCCTAAATCACTACTCTCTTCACATTTCTGACTCCTCTCCCTTTTCTACTCTTTAGGATGGCGGATGCAAGGAACAAGTTCACGCAACCGGATGAAGATACACCTTTTGGATGCCACTTGAAGGAAGTCACTAGATACCTGAATATCGGATTACCAAGCTTCACCGGGACCTACGTCGCCACTTTACCAGAAGAGGAGCGTTGGGTGATTCGAGTTCAAGTTCTAGGAAGGACGTTCATGCCAGTCACTGAGCTCTTAGAGTTTTCTTTTGATGCACCAACCTGGAGTCTAGGAAAGAGCATGGCAGCCCACATCACCATGGGACGCATTGGAGAAGTTTACCACAAGGATCTCAATGATACTATCTACCAGATTTGTGGGCGCCGAGATGAGCAATGGGAGATGATCAGCACCAGGAAGGATAGATCTATTGCAGCTTTCATCCAGGAGTTAAACTAGCATATTCGTCGCCAGGAGAACTAGATGTGCACAGGCATGATAGATGTGAAGAAGGCAATGACCAGGGTCACGGAGCTGGAGGAAGAACTCAAGACCACACACGATGGATATGAGGAGGAAATGATGATACTCGTGGAGAAGAATGACAATCTGACGAAGAAGCTAGGAATATTCATGGGAGACCCCACGCCACGAGGAGATGATGATGATTCCACTTGCTCGGAGAACTACATCATCATCGACAACACCAACTCGGACCCTGATGATAGCGATGATGACTATGTTGATGAAGCTGGAGCAGATATCATGGAGTCTTCGACCGATCAATTTTTCTAGTCAACCACCATATCTGTAGTAGTATTCCCCCATGTATATAGTATAGTCCGAGCACTTTTGTAATGATAGTTAGACCGATGTATGCCCTTGTTTCAATTGATTGAAGTGATATGATTGTGTTTGTCTCATGTGCATATGGGTAGTGTTTTCCCTCTAGATCTATTTCTACTCTATTTTCTCATCTTTTCTAAACCCATCAGATGCCTCCGAGACGCAACAATGGATTTTCTTTCCCGCCGGAGCTCACTCAGTTGATCCCGCAACAGAATGCATTTATGCAGATACTAGTCCAGAATCGGTATCAGGGGAACAACAGCAACAACAACAACAACAACAACCCACCACCACCACCACCTGTTGATCACTTAGCCCGTTTCCTGAGGCTGAATCCGCCGGTGTTCTCCAGTAGCACCAAGCTGATAGTTGCAGATGATTGGCTCCGCAAGATTGGAAGGGAGTTGACCACTGCAGGATGCATATATGCGGAAAGAGTGTGTTTTGCTGCACATCAGCTTGATGGACCCGCAACATCATGGTGGGAGAATTTCACAGCTACTTACCCTGTTGACACTGTCACATGGGACCGGTTTCACCAGGCTTTCCATACTGCCCATGTTTTAGCAGGAGCTATGGCCATGACAAACCGTGAGTTTTGCAACTTGCGCCAAGGAGGACATACAGTTGGCCAGTATGTGGATGATTTTAGTAAGTTAGCACATTATGCCCCAGATGATGGTGCTACGGATGCAGCTAAGTAGGAGAAGTTTCTGGAAGGACTGAATGATGAGTTGAGCATGCAGTTGATGGTGGCAACCTTCAACAACTACCAGGAGTTGGTAGATTGAGTTCTCATGATTGAAGGGAAGCAGCAGCAGATTGACAACCACGAGAGGAAGTATGGACAAGGGAAGTACAATTCTGGAGCTCAGTAGAGGCCCTCGTTTTATCCTGAACTCGGGAGGACCTTTTCAGCATAACCATGGAGGTTACAACCACAATGGAGGAAGTTCGCACAACCATAGTGGCCCCAAGAATGGAAATGGTAATGGAGGAAGTAACGGCCAGAACCATTCCAACAGCAACGCCCGCCAAGAAGGATCTAAGTCACATTACTTGCTACAGGTGCCAGAAGACTGTACATTATGCCAATCAATGTCCTGAAGCAAAGAATGGAAATGGCAATGGAAGCTCTGGGAAGAAGCCCAGCCCTTTCAACAGGGGATAGGTGAACCACGTTAACGTGGAGGAGGTTGAAGCACAGCCAGATGCAATAATAGGTAAGTTTTGGTCAAGTCATTTACTGCAATCGTTCTTCTTGATACTGGTGCATCGCATTCATACATATCAACGGGATTTGTGGATAAGTATAAACTACCCACCAAAGTTCTTAGAACACCTATGTTAGTGAGCTGGATAGGAGCGGAGTATATGGCAAGCCAAGGATGTTTTTAGATGCTATTGACCATAGGTAGGCATGTTTTCCCCTTAGACCTAATAATTTTGGAGTCGCAAGGTTTGGATGTGATTCTAGGTATGGATTGGCTATCGATGTATGGAGGAAACATCGATTGCGCCAGTAAGTCAATTTTGCTCACCACCCCAGAAGGAAGAAGGATTAAGTATGTATCCCGGCATGTACCGAAGAGGACTCAAGTGAATTCCTTTTTAGGAGTTGTACAGGAGGAAGTACCAGTGGTGAATGATTTCCCTGATGTATTTACAGAAGAGTTGCCAGGCATGCCACCGAATAGAGACATTGAGTTTTTGATTGAGCTTTTGCCAGGCACAGGGCCAATATCTAAGAGACTGTACAAGATGCCCGTAAAGGATTTGGAGGAAATTAAGAAGTAGATTAAGGAGTTACTGGATAAAGGCTATATTCACCCAAGTTCGTCACCTTGGGGATCACCAGTGCTTCTAGTGGAGAAGAAGGATGGATCGTTGAGGATGGTTGTTGATTATCGAGGATTGAATGAAGTGAGAATCAAGAATAACTACCCACTGCCGATGATCAATGATTTGTTTGACCAGTTGCAAGGAGCTAAAGTATTTTCCAAGATCGATCTACGAACAGGTTACCACCAGCTGAAGATTCGAGAGCAGGATATACCTAAGACAGCTTTTACCACAAGGTACGGGATATATGAGTATACCGTTATGTCATTTGGTCTGACTGACGCACCGGCCTATTTCACGAACATGATGAACAAGGTGTTTATGGAGTTTTTGGATAAGTTCGTCGTGGTGTTCATTGATGATATTCTGGTCTACTCGAAGAATGAAGAGGAGCATAAGGAGCATTTGCTTTTGGTACTTGGGAAGCTCAGAGAACATCAGTTATATGCCAAGTTCAGCAAGTGTGAGTTTTGGTTGAAGGAAGTTGGATTCCTCGGACATGTTATATCCGGAGAAGGAATAGAAGTAGGCCAACCAAAGTTGTCACTGCGACAAACTGGGAAGCACCCACGTCAGTTGGAGAGATCCGGAGTTTTCTTGGACTCGCAGGATACTTCCGGAGATTCATTGGTAATTTCTCGAAGATTGCAAAGCCCATGACGGAGTTGTTGTAGAAGGACACCAAGTTGAAATGGACTGAGGAATGTGAGGCCAGTTTCCAGGAGTTGAAGAAACGCTTGGTTACAGCACCAGTATTGATTCTTCCAAATCAACGCAAAGAATATCAAGTGTATTGTGACGCTTCTCATCGAGGACTTGGAGAAGTGCTTATGCAGGAGGGAAGAGTTGTTTCATATGCTTCACGACAGCTTAAACCCCATGAGTTGAATTATGCTACACATGATTTGGAGTTAGCAGCCGTAGTGCATGCGTTAAAGACATAGAGACATTTTCTCATCGGAAACCATTGTGAGGTGTACACGGATCACAAGAGTTTTAAGTATATCTTCACGCAGAAGGAGTTGAATCTGAGGCAAAGGAGATGGTTGGAACTCATTAGGGATTATGATATGAGGTTGCATTATCATCCTGCAAAGGCTAACGTAGTAGCCGATGCGTTGAGCCGCAAGAGTCATGTCAATACACTCATGACCGGAGAGTTACACAAGGAGTGAGCAGGGGATCTTCGCGAGCTATGTTTGGAAATAGTTCCGAGAGGCTATGTAGCAGCATTGGAGATTCAGTCTACTTTGATGGATAAGATCAGAGAAGCTCAGAAGACGGACAAGGAGATCGCCGAGATAAAGGAAAGGATGAGCAAAGGAAAAGAAAAGGGATTTTGTGAGGATGAGCACGATACCTTATGGTTTGAGGACCGCGTATATGTGCCTAATGACCCAGAGATCAGGAAGTTGATTCTGCATGAGGCCCATGATTCGCCGTATTCGATTCACCTAGGAAATACAAAGATGTATCTGGATTTGACGGACAGTTTCTGGTGGACCGGAATTAAGAAGGATATTGTAGAGTATGTAGCAATTTGTGATGTATGTCAGAGAGTAAAGGCGGAGCATCAGAAGCCTGCAGGATTGCTACAGCCATTGCCGATACCCGAATGGAAGTGGGATAAGCTAGGCATGGATTTTATCATGGGATTGCCCAGGACTCACTCAGGCTATGACTCGATATGGGTTGTAGTCGATTGTTTGACGAAGGTAGATCATTTCATCCCAGTGAAGACCACTTACACCAGTGCTAAGTTGGCAAAGATATACATGACCAGTATCGTATGTCTGCATGGAGTTCCGAGGACCATTGTATCAGATAGAGGAACCCAGTTTACCTCAAAGTTCTGGAATCAGTTGCATGAAACTTTGGGTACTAGGCTAGAGTTGAGTACGACCTTTCATCCACAAACAGATGGACACACCGAGAGAGTCAATTAGATTTTGGAAGATATGTTGAGAGCTTGTGCGCTAGATTATGGATCTAGTTGGGACGACAATTCGCCATATGGAGAGTTCTCTTACAAAAACAGCTATCAAGCCAGTTTGAAGATGGCCCCTTTCGAAGCTTTGTACGGAAGGAGGTGCAGAACACCGTTGTTATGGGATGAAGTTGGAGACCGTCGGTTGTTTGTGCCCGATTTGATTAAAGAGTCTAAAGAGAAGGTTAAGCTGATTCGCGATAGACTCAAGGTAGCCCAGTCTAGACAGAAGAGCTATGCGGATTCTAAACGCAAGGAGACAATTTATGAAGTCAGAGACAGAGTGTATCTTCTTGTGTCCCCACTTCGAGGAGTTAAGCGTTTTGGAGTTAAGGGAAAGGTAGCACCACTTTTTGTGGGACCATACAAAGTTTTGGAACGTATGGGAGAAGTTGCCTACAAGTTGGAATTTCCTGAAGGATTGTCAGGAGTTCACGATGTGTTCCACGTTTCCCAGTTCAAGAAGTGCCACACAGAGATGGCTGATATTCCTCTGAGAGATACAATGCCATTGGAAGCAATTCAGTTGGATAGAGATTTGACCTACGAGGAGAAACCAGTCAAGATTCTCGAGTTTGCCAGTCGAGTCACACGCAGCAAGGTTATCAAGTTTTGCAAAGTTCAGGGGAGCCACCATACCGAGGATAAAGCCACTTAGGAGCGAGAGGAAGACCCACGGAAGGACCACCCTCACCTATTTTCTAGCCAACCCGAATCTCGAGGGCGAGATTCATCTTAAGGGGGGTAGGTTTGTAACATCCCAAATTTTCAATTTGGAATGTTATACATTAGATCATCATTGCATATCTTATATTATTGCATTTGGCTAGATCCAAGAAATTCTATGCAACTCAACGACCCACGGAGAGAGTTGGGGATTTCCTTATTTTCATATTTGAGTCTTTGTCAAATTTTGAAAAGAGGATCATTTGGTTTTACTTATTTTTCTTTTCCTAATATTTATAAAATAAAAATATATGAGAGGAGATAAATGACTTCTCCAAAATAATTGAAATATTAGAGGAAAAATATTAAAATCAAATAAATGTTTTTATTTGGATTTTATTGCAATTTTATTTGAAATAGAAAAATTGCACGTTTTCAAAATTGCATTTTAGGCCAAGAAAATGTTCATCTTGTTCTAAATAATTTGTTTAGACGGTGAAAATTTGTTTTGACATTTTTATATTTTTATTAATTTTTCTAGGATTTATTTTCGGAGGAATCTTATTTTAAAAAAACTTTTCGCGCGCCCGACTGGGCCGAAGGCCCAGCCGAGCCGGGCCAACCCCGTGCCACCACCGCCTCCCCAAGGGAGGGAGTCCTTGCTGCCGCCGAAGCCGAGTCTGGCCGGGGCACACCTCCCTAGGCCGACCCCTACCCGGTGCCCCTTCCCCAAGCTAGCGTCCCCCCCTCTTAAATAGCCGCCGCCGACCCCCACCACCACCCCAAGCCGCGAACCGCCGTCGCCCCGCAGCGCCCCGCCTCATCGAAGATGCCGCCGGAGCCATCGGTCCCGATCCGATCCGCCGCCGTTTTTTCAGTTAGGTAAAAACCGACCGGTTTTTATTTAAACCCTAGTTTCGTTTTTTTATTAGATTGGTTTTATTTTTTCGGTTTAGTCTAATTAGCGGACGTTCGTCCGTACTTTCGTTTTAACGAACGGTGTTCACTCGTTAGTCACAGACAGCGAACGTTCGTTCGTTAGCCTGTTCGTCGGTTTTTCTTTTCCCAGGGATTTTCCGTGATTATTTTCGTTTTAGTTTAGCTTTTCGCTCGTTTATCGGAATCAGGCGATTCAAGTGCCTAGAGTTTCGTCTCGAAGCCCTCTTTCTATTTAATCAACTTAAACAAGTTTTTGCTACTATAAAATTTGACTTAAGTCCAGATTAGTTAACGGAGCTTGTTTCTTTCGCAGTGTGAGTTTCGTTGCTTCGTTTGGTTTGATTCTTTTTGCAAACCAGAGTTCTTAAGTTGAACTTTCTGGTTAGATCTCTTATTTGAGTTTTATCCGTGCTTCTAGTTGAGTGCTTATTGTATGCTTGTTTGTTTCCATAGAGTACCCGGAGTGCGAAGCGTGCTACTACGAGTCTCTAGGTTTCGCGGATCATCAGCAAGACAAGTAACACTTTGATCATACCTCTTTACTACCCAGTTGTATTGAATTAGATCAATCCTCAAACAATTGCATGGTTAGGATCTGATTAATATGTGGGTTTTGGGAAGTACATGAGGTAGTACCTATTGTCTTGTTTATTATCAAACCTTTGGGAGTTACTTCTATGTTGCTTATATTTGTTATGCTATGCTTGTAGATGTGGATTGGGTGAGTGTATCCATGACAGATGTGAGTATTGTTATTTAATGGTTAACTTACGGTGGCTACTTTAATACACATCTGGGTGGATTGAGGCACCTGGGGAACCTAGTGTTGCCTGTTTTTTTGGAAATTCCGGGGTACCGTGTGATTCTCCTATGGACCGCCATCAAGGCTCAAAGGGATCATAAGATTATTCATGCTAGAAACTTCCGTGTGCAGCCACAAGCTATTATGGGCTCTAGCATAGTTTAGTAAGTTGCAAGACCTCTTTCAGTGGTTGGCTAGCAGATGTAGGTGAAAGTAGGTGTAACTATCCACCCAAAGTAAAGAGTTATTGTCTCAGAAAGACTGTGTCTCGTTTCTCCGACCATGGATGTATTCGAGTCTTGTGGGGAGAAGTGCGCAAACCTCTACTGAGTGTACAAACTAATCATGGTTAGCCGTGTTCCCGGTTATGGACGTTTTGAGTATCTAGTTCTTGGATTATCATGTGGATCTCATCACTCTTAATATAATTTGATTGGGTTTAATGATGATGCTTAATTGGGATTGAGTTGGGTGAACCTTATCAATGTTTAACAACCACCATGATAGTTAAATAAAGTTTATTCCATTGTTGTAGGGAAAAATTGGCTTTATGCAAAACTGTAACCATAGAGCTTTCCACCAGCCATATATGCATGTAGTGATAGCATTATTCTGTTCATTACTCTCTTGTGTTACATTGCCAGCATATTCCATGTGATGACCCGTTTCGGGCTGCAACGTTAATGTTGCAGACTTTTCAAACGACGAGTAAGGTGCCTTAGGTCGTGATCTTTCACTCAGTGATGCTGTTGGAGTTGATGGACTCACTTTATCTTCCAAGCCTTCCGCTGTTATCGTATTTAGATGGCCTCAAGCCATATTTATTGTAATAAGTTCTCTTTTGAGACATTCGATGTAATAGGTGTGTGATTGCTACTCTGTTGTAAATTCTTCAAGTATTGTGCGTGTCAGCATTACCGATCCAGGGATGACACTGATACATAGAGATCAGACTGTTTGAGGTCTGGTCGCTACTGACGTCCTCGTCCACCTCCCCGGATGAGGATCCGTCGTCCATCTTGTTGTCCCGCTGGTTCAGCCGCCCCGTCCTCCACCTCCAAGGAGCTGCTCCGATGATCGCCTCGTCTATCGCGGCTTCTCCATCCCCACAGCGCCGCCTTAACCTGCTCCACCAGAACCGCAGCCTCCTCACAACCTCCTCAGACGAAGCCGACGCCTACTCGGCGCCACCAAATAGGTTGTACACTCATCGCATCGCACTTCCCCTTAACTCGACCTCCCGGCACCGACGGTGCTCCATCCTGCACCCCCATGGAGTAGCTACCTTAAAGCCGGCGCCGCAGGCGACATCTCCATGGCGGCTCTCCCCCAGTGCGAGGCCCCTTCGATGGTGCTCCATCCCGCACCCCCAAGGAGTTGCTCCGGCTCTCACTCGATCGCTCGCTCACCCAGCTGCTGCTCTCCCCCTCGCTCGTGCTGCTGCTCTGCTCCGATTTAGCCACACTTCAGTCGACTGAATCGACTTTTGGGTCAGTCAATTTTCAGGGGCTGGGGGGGGCTTGCCGGAGTTAAGGAAGAACCACCCGCAGCAGGGACGGGGGCTCGCCGGAGAAGTACCCCACTATCTATCTTAGGGTTTAGGGTGGGGCGGGGGCCTAGAGGGCTGGCCGGGGAGGCGGCGGAGCAGCGGTGGGAAGTTGTTTCAGGGCGGCGAGGTGGCGCTGGGGCTGGCGGTTCGGCCGGTGGTGGATGGGGCTCAGGGCGGTGCAGGTTGAAGATGAACTGCAAGCCCTCCCTAAACTACATGTCAAGTGCCTCACTGCTACCATTGCGTTCACTTTAGACAGTAACATTCAGATTCCACAGTAAATTTCAGTTTCGACAGTTAACTTCAGAGTCAACAGTTTTTACCTCATCTGTTGTAGTGAGGTGGTTTTTGGTGATGTAAATTTTACATCTATTTTACATCATCTATTGGAGATGCTATTAGAATCGCACTTGAGATTGACAATGTCTGTCTTGTGCTACTTCAGCCTTGACGTCTTACGGCTCACCGGAGCTGCTCCAATGACAGAACGATCCATCACAACAGAGCAGTGCCCTAGACGCCGTCTACAGATTCCTCAGATCTTCCTCCACACCTCTGACAGCCACCTTTGCCTCAACTGCTTCAGCGACCAACCCAATGATGAGGAGGTCTACATGGCTACGGCAAAGAGGTTGTACACTTGTTGCATCACTTATTACTATACATTCATGTCGATCCATTAGGGCTATTTTGGTTCAACAGAAAAACATAGCAATAGGGAATTTTCCAATGGCACTCTACTATTCAATTATTCATGCATTTTTTTGAAAGGAATGAAGCAAAAAATCCACCTGGACCTACTTTTGAAAATCCTATGCATGAAAACAAGACCAAGTGCATTAGTGGCAGAATAACATTCTAACTGTACACGCTTTCATATGGTTTCACTTTATTTTGGCCATGTTTCTTTGCATTCCTATGCTCTTCCAATTCCTGTAAACCAAACACCCAAGTTGACAGAAATCATGTGTTTACAAATGCTCTGTTTACCATGTGCATTCCTATCCTATTCTGGTGTTTTTCCTATCCCTGCGTTTTTAGAATCATGCAGCCAAATGAGCCCTTACAGAATTACTTCAGTTACAGGTAGGTGTCGAAGGGAACTTTGTGTGGTTTGTCCTACTTCTGCCGCGATGTCGTCCACCTCACCTGAGCTGCTCCATCGACAGAAGCATCCACCAAACCAGACATCACGACTCCTAGCCGTCTTTCGCCGCCTCAGATCTCCTTCCCTGCCGTTGGCACCCACCGCAACGACATCACCATTATCGACTCTGTAGATGAACCTGAGGAGTACATGGGTCCACAATAGAGGTCGCACTCTTTTGTTTCTGCTCATGTTATGCATTGCTTAAAATTACCTGCTACTTTATCATCCTGTTAACCTCTTGGACTCCAAGTCAGGTCCAAATTAATGTTCAAACTTGAGTTCTAAATTAGTTGTGGGGCACATATCGAGGCAACAATGAATAGTATGTCTGTCTAATATCTGGTTCACCTAGGGTATGCCTATGTTGTTCATCTTGGGTGGGAAACAAATAGTAAACCAATCATCATCTGTCTTTTTATTAAATTAAAGCAATCATCAGCCTGCTATCAATTTTTTTGGATCCATCCACTGGTTGTAACCATCACTCTAAATTTCTGCATGCTCTCCTTACATAATCTCACCATATTTTTTCGTATGCATGTCAGATATTGTACACAGTCATGCTGAACATATAGAGAAAAAGAGAAGAGTTTTGCATGGCAATACAATGTCATGCAGACATCGCTCCATGGTGGGTTCAATGGCAAACCATCCCCGCCCCTCTCCAGATTGTAATCCAGAGGAAGATATTTGTTCTGAGGCGGATTCAGACGCTGCTGGCCACTCCTATTTACCCCTCAAGGTGTTTGCTCTACCTTGGCATGATGATTTAGTCATATCATGCATATGTTGCCTTGCAGTGCCTAGTTTTGACATCATATATGTCATCTGCTTAGTTTAGACATGTTCTCTAATGCCACATGTTTAGTTTCTATATCATATATGGGAATTATACAGTCTCATGTCTTTTAGCCAGCCATAATATATGTGAAATGTGCAATGCCATCCTGTTTAACTAGGCATAATATATTTGAATGATATTTTGCCCATCCTTTTCTTCATTACATTTCCATTTGTAGACAATGTTTGTAAATTAAACTATTATTCCTGTGAATCAGCCATTTGGGTGGGAGATGGAAAAATCTGGAGTGAAAACAAGGCCTTCAGAGCAGACAGTGCTACATGTCGAAGCAGATCTCTTGTTTGGTCCCGATAGCTCCGCAGAGATGGATTTAGAGACAGATGACCAGTCCTATTTCCCCACTGAGGTGTATGCTCTAACTTGGCATGGTTATACTACTCATATCATGCATATGGTGTCTTGCATTGCATAGTTGAGACATCATATACACAATATTCAACACCATGTTCTTAGTTCAGACATCATATCGAATGCCCTCTGTTTAGCATATAAATCACATATGTGAATTAAATGATGCGATCCTGATTACTTAGATAACATGTAGGTGAATTGTGTCATGTGATCCTGTTTAGTTATTCATCATATCTTTGAATTATGTTATGCTATGCTATCCAGTTTAGATAAACATCATATATGTGAAATTATGTCATGCTATCCATTTTAGTTAAATAATATACATGTCAACTATTTCATGCCCTCTTTTTTCCACACTATCTATTGCATCTGTCTCTCATACAATGTATGTACATTCAACTATGTGTCCTGTTTATCAGCCATTTGAACTGGAGCGGGTGATGCCAGTATCTAGCAGACTAAAAACACGATCTTCAAATAAAACGGTGCTACCTCTTGGTGGAGATAGCACCCCAGTTGTACATGCACAAGAACCAGCCCTACCACACATAACCCAAACTCTCGCAGATTGTACCCCTACTGCGATGGACAGAGAACCAGCTTCACCCAATCTAACCCCAACCCCAGCCGATAGTAAACCAGTTCCTGTTGACAAAGCACCATCTCCACCACAGTGCTCCCAAACAAGAGCAGTTAGTAAGGCAGCTCCAGTGCCCAAAGGGCCAGTACTATCACGGCGAACTCCAACTCCACCAGTTAGTACGCCTATTCCCGTGGAGGAAGCACAACCAACTAGTCGTAGTTTAGCATCTATCGCATTTGGTGTTGTTAAATCGTATGTGTGTATCTTCCCATCTTGGAATATTATACTGAAGATGAAGGAAAATGCCAGTTGCAGGTGTTTGTCCAGGAGTTATGTGTAAGTAATGTTATTCATGGCAAATACTTTGTTTTGTCCCATACATCCTACCTCCATGATGGTTATAATACAGCAAATTTTCCCATTTTTCTCTATAGAGAAGGACTGATTTGGAAAATCAGGATGAGGTAACCTGTGCTAATACCTCTTCTATCTTCAAGAATGCTTGGTGTCAGTATCTGAATTACCTGAAGAAAACATACTTCACCGACAAAGAAACTCATCAAATTCCCTTACGTTCTCCTGAGACACATGTACTGGACGATGACTGGGAACGCCTTGTTCTGTACTGGTCCCGAACTAGTAATGTGGTAAGGTCTATGAGCTCATTTTCTATTTTTAAGTATTATATTCTTGCATCTTATTGTACTCTGTTCATGTAGAACAAGTGCCTAAACCCGAAGAACAACTGTTCTAATTTAACACTTCATTGCTATCATAGTTCAAAAAAGCGTTAGGCGTTAATTGTGCGTTTTGCCACCGCCTTGCGCTTTACTGACCAAAGTGCATGCTTATGCGCAGTTGTGCACAGACTAAGCGTAGTTATGCGCAATGCGTTTTGCCAACACCTAGAGCCTAGGCGTGCTTAAGCACTTGCTTAGGCGCGCCTTTTTTAACTATGATTGCTTTGCTCTTGTATCATTATATCTACTCATACAAACTTATTTTTAAATTGAAGGATCCAATCAAAACTCCAATGGTACAACAGGTATGTTCACGCATGTTTCTTTAACAGATTATCAATAGCTCTGTTGATTTCAATTTCAATTGTGTATACAGTTGACTTTGCATATCATGCACATTACTAGCATCACAATAGATCCAATAGTGTTGTTGTGCATGTAGATTCATGGTACCCATCTGAAATCTTGTTGTGCCATGTAGTTTCCCACGCTTTGTATTCTTTCACTGCTGCTTTGTCTTGAACTTATATGATTTGAACCGTGTCTCTATTTTGATTTGGCAGGACAATGCAGTGACCATAGGACATAGATATATGTTTTTGATGCTTTTATTATGTAGTAGTACTTGGCAATAGAAGACTTGGTAGTTTAATCATGTCCACCTTACTAATGAATTGGTTCACCGAAATGAGTTTCATATACTAGTACATGCTAAACTTCTTATGTGTCTGCTTGTTTCTTCTTTTAGAATGCTGACAGAATATTGGAGAAGAGTACCTTATTAAGCAATTGTAAAGGAAGTAATGCAGATAAGGTTCAGGATAGTGACACATCCTTGTTGGTCTCCAACAAAGCTGATAAAACAGCTAAGGAAGACTATCTTGAAGACAGCGAGACAACCCCAAAGTCCTGTCTTGGTTTAGTGTTCGAGTTACTAGCCACTACTGCTTGCACAAGATATTCAAACTCACTGTCTGAATCAGTTCGGTTTCTTGAGTCTCAACTACAAGCTGAAAGACATCGATCAGCTGTGCTGCGACAAGAAGTGGAAGGACTGCGAAAGTCCCTGGAGCATTCAGATGCATACTTTCTGGTGCAACAGCAAGCGTTGGAGGATTTTAGCGCCAAACAGGACAAAGCTAATAAGCTTGCTAAGCTTATTGCTAGCATGGTGGATACCCAGGATAACGTTTCTTGAGCTCTTCTGAAGTTGTTTCAGTTATGCTCTTGTTTTCTTGCCGCGTTTATTTGCACTAGTGGCCAATTTTGACGGCCAGTGTATGTAATATGTTGCTTTGTTCCCTATTTTTGCACTGGTGGCGAACTTTGATGCCCAGTGGATGTAATATGTGTAATAGTCATAATAGGCTAGCGTTAATTGCTTGCTTATTTATTTCCTTATTGTCTTGTATAGTTGTTTGCTTGTAGTCATTGCAGTTCTTTTTTTGTCTTTTTCTAGTGGCCACAATAGCCTACTTTTGGTAACTAGGCCAAAATAATCATGGCAACACACGGACTGTTGTAACCATGGGACTCCTGCGGGTCATATGATCCATGGGCCTTCTATGGGCCATAGGATCCATCGGCCTTCTATACGGGCCTTAGGATCCATGGGCCTTCTAGGGTTGTAGGGTCCATGGGCCTTCTACGGGTCATACGATCCATGGGCCTTCTACTGGCCGTACGATCCATGGGCCTCATACGGGCCGTAGGATCCATGGGCCTTCTACAGGGCGTATCATCATTTCGCCAATCATGGGTCATACTATTCGTGGACCATAACGGGCCGTTAATAGGCCGTATTTGATAACTCTATGAAAACAGCCCAACGGGTTTTTTACATGAAAATGGCCCAACATATTAACAGTCCACAAATGGGCTGACTGTAACAACGGGCTGAATTTGGCCCACAAGCAGAAAATGACAGTAACGGGTCGTATGTAACCGAATGCTGAAAATGAGCCCAAGAATAAATGGGCCCTGAGAAGGCCGGAAGATAACTTGGGCTGGAAACGACCCAATGGAATAACGGGCAGTTAATGGGTATAAAGTGATACACTATTCATTATGGGCCATTTTCACCACGGACCGTTAATGGGCCAAGAGTTACAAAGGGCCTCATAAGGGCCGAAAGAAGTCATGGGCCACACATGGTTCGGAAGTTAAAACGGGCTGGAATCATATTGGACGGCCCAGATGAGGCTACTGGGCCTAATTCAGAGATGTCATAATGGGCCCTGGGTTAGCGGACTTTAATGGGCTATATGCGAACAGGCCGTTAACAGGCTTTCCGTGGGCCGGCCCGCCACCTTTTGACCAAGGCAAACGGGTCGGCCTTTTCATAGGAATGGGCCTCTGCTGGGCCATGCCACGTGTTGCCGTATCATAGGCGCCTTTAATCCAATGAGTGGATGACATCTGTCCCAACATTGATCTGACATGTATTTCCTCCAGCCAATGATGATTTTACACGTGGAAAATCCCCATTGGTCGGGGTTGTTAACGGGTTATCGGATCCAAAACTGGGCCCGATAGCTTAACGGTGTTCTGTTACAGTGGGTGCCACGTGTCGGTCACCCTTGACGAAAGCACTTCTGTGATGCGCGATTTACCATCATGGAAGTGGACACTTCCATGATGATAATTTTGGTAATGTCATGGAACACTTCTAAGATAGCACAGGTATGACTATCTTGATTCTGCCATAAAATCTTCATGGATGTACATGCATGACAAAAAATGCGACCTGCTTTAACAAACACGTATCATCACGGAAGTGTATTTTTTTTGTAGTGGTGGGGTGGCCCCTTCCATACGGCCAGCAGCACGAGCCGTCGTTGTCGCTTGGGAAGGTCATGGCGGGCCAGCTCGCGGCGGGCCCGCAGCTTCGGCGAAACCGAGCAGGCTTTGGATGGTGCCATGCCATTCGTCCATCTTCTCGGCAGCTGGCGGAAACCTCAGCAGCATCTGAGCCCACGCCATGGCCTCCGTGGCTGTACTTGGCATGGGTGATAATGAAGTACATCACATTGTAGCTCGGCTCTTGACGGTGCCAGAGGCGGCAGCATCGTGCCCCTGCTGTTGCGGAGCGGCCACCTGGATGGCAGGGTGGTGTGGCGAAGGCGCTTGAGGGCCAGCGGTTTCGTCGGGCGCAGCGACTTGGTCGGCCCGTCCCGGGAAAGGCACACGCACCGCGACCACTCCCATGGTGGGGGCGATCCGAGGGCGGCGATTCGCTCTGGTCCGAGCACCCTTGCCGCGGCTGTGCCCGTCGGTGGGAGAAAGGGGCGTGGATGGAGTAACCCCTTCACACGTACCTTGTGGAGCGTGGCCGTCGGGGCATTGCTGATGTTGTTCTCCTCTAATGCCTCCTACTCTTGTGTTGGCCATGGGGGAAGTAGTGACGGTGCCGCCTACTCTGACCACATCCCCAATGGCGTCCACGTCCTCGCGTGCCTCCGTATCCCCCGCAGCATTAGAGTCCAGGGGCAGCGGAGGCTTCGAGGTGGATGGATGAGCTGAAGCACCGGCTTTCTTCTTCGGTGCCATGGTCGATGGCGCTATCAAAGGCGAAGACAGTGATTAAGATGGTGCGCTGCTCACGCCTTCAGGTTCGCGCAAGCGGCCCCCTACCTGGCGCACCAAAGATGTCGTGGGAAACCTCGGCCAACTATGGGACTAGAGGTCCCCTTGCTAGTTTGGCAGGGGGACGTCGCATTGCACAAAGAGCAGACGAGTGTGGGGCAGCACGGCAGAGATCACGCAGGCAATTTTACCCAGGTTCAGGCCGCCATGAGGCGTAAAAACCCTACTCTTGCTTTGGTGGATTGATGGTGGAAAAGTGGTGGTGGAGCGTAGTACACCTTCCCGGCAAGGGCTGCAGTGGCTACGTGTGTATGGGTGTGAGTTGTCCAACCTTCTAACCCTTTCTACGGTTGCCGTGGGCCTCCTTTTATAGATTAAGGGGTTACCACAATCGCAAACTAGTCATTATGCACTGATAAGATAGCAAACAGTGGTATCATACCTAACTCTGCACGCTGATAGGGTGCATTAAATGCACCACTTAACGTCACATCGTTGGTTGCCCGGCAAGCCTTGCCGGGCTTTTTCGCCAGCTCCACGCCTGCTCGCTTGACACGTCACAGGACGGGTGTTGTCTGTAGGCGTCTTCTATAGAGAAAAGCTGCCATGTGGCGAATGGCTGCCACTTAGTCATTTTGTGGCTTGACACCGCACTGATTGAGGACGTGGGTCGTGGTGGAGTAGTCGGTTAGGTGGTTTTGCCTTTGCGAGTCCTGGTAGGCCCTGCCAGGATGTCTTGGATGCATTCTTCTGGGGGTGGCCCTCCCCTATCAAGCTTGTCTGCCCGACAAGGGAAGTGATTTTCCTGATGGTATCTTGTTTCTCTGGCTTAATCTTCGTCTCCTTGATCTACATGTTGGTCCTTCGAAGCTCTTGGTATCTTTTACTCTGACTTGAGTTGATGCCTCAATCCTGTTCCCATGCCTGTGCACAGTCTGGGCAATAGACCTAGGGTTTGTTGCACTGACATGAATCTCATGTTGTTCTGTGTTTCGTGAAGTATAAAATGAGAGGCTAGAAGAGAGAGCGATTATCGTTTGTCCCACAAGGGGATACATTTCCCTATTGAAACCACAACGGTTCTTGCGACAGGCTCCCGTTTGTAAGAGGTTTGTAATAAAGCTTGGCCCAAATTGGCAATGTTTTTACCACGACATATATGTGCCATGGCGTGACACCATGCCACCTTTGATGACTTTCTATTGAGTTTTGGATTTATGGGGATTTAAAAACCGAGATTCGAAATGTCTGAGGACGAGCCAGGACGCAGCTACAGTTGTAATTCATTCCCATTCCTGGCATGGGACCTAAACATGCACCCAAGGACACATGTATAATTATTTCTAGCCATTTTAGTGAACTGGAGCATGTATTTGTAGTTCATATTTGAATTATGGACATTAAATGCCTAGGAAAGTCAATTAGTGTATAAAAAGGTCGAACAAACCCTGAATAAGTTTAAATTTTAGCACGGATATCCTGTCATTCCATGTTGCCCGTGGAAGAAAATACAAGGCGCAAAGAGGCAGTAATTAAGTTTCGCCCGCAAGGGGAGCACATTTCCCTATCGGAACCACGAGGCTTATTTGAGAGAAGCTCCGGTTTGTAAGAGGTTTATTAAAGATTGGCCCAAATTGGACAATGTTTTTACCACGACATATATGTGCCATGACGTCACACCATGCCACCTTCGATGACTTTCTGGTGAGTTTAGCATTTACAGGGATTTAAAAACCAAGATTCCAAATGTTTCAGAACGAGCCAGGACACCGGTATAGTTGTAATTCGTTTCCATTCCTGGCATGGGACCTAAACATGCACCCAAGGACACAGGTATAATTTTTCTAGCCATTTTGGTGAACTGGAGCATGTATTTGTAGTTCAGATTTGAATTATGGACATTAAATGCCTAGGAAACTCAATTAGTATATAAAAAGGCTAAACAAACCCTGAATAAGTTTAAATTTCGGCATGGATATCCTGTCATTCAATGTTGCCCGTAGAAAAAAAATAAGGTGAAAAGAGGCAGTGATTATGTTTCGCCCACAAGGGGGACACATTTCCCTATCGGAACCACAAGGCTTCTTTGGTAGAAGCTCGGGTTTCTAAGAGGCTTGTAATAAAACTTGTGCCAAAATAGACGAAAAAACTTTCCTCGACATTATGTGCCATGTCGTGACACCATGCCAGGTTTCACGATTTTCGGGTGAGTTTTGGATTTACGGGGATTTAAAAACCGAGATTCTTCTCACAAAATGTTTTCAAATAGCACACGGTTCACTCACGAAAGTTGTGTGCCTACCAAACCATGGTCGATGCCCCCTCCCCCTGCTGCGCGCGCGATCTGAGTCGTGCGTTCTGATTGGCCATAGGCCGTTGGATGCTCCCAAATCGAACAGCAACCCTCGGCCCTTTCGACAGCACATGCAGTACTACATGGGTAAGCACTTTGCGCATGCTCGTGCTAGATCACGCTTCCTTCTCTACTACATTTTCTAAACATGCTACCATTTCCCACCACTCCTCTTATCGATTTCCCGCCTCTTATCCCATCATTTTACCGCTACCAGTGTCAGTGCTCATTGAAGGCTAGCGGCGACACATCGGCCATGTAAATATCGCACACAATTTCTAAAAGCACAAATGTGTGTGATAGGAGGGAGAAGGTCCCGTAGGGTGAGCAACGTGAAATGGCTTAATGGCAAGGAGGCAATTCCTACCAGCAAGGGGAGGCTTCCCATCCGCTAGGCTAGTTGAATAGAATGCAGAAGTTAAGCATGCTCGGGCTGGAGTAGCCAAGGATAGGTGACCCGGTGGAAGTTGCATATCTCAAGCTTCATTTAAATGCCATGACACGGTCATTATAGATATATAATATATCTCTATAGTGACCAATCATGGCAATTATATAAAACTTGGGCTCCTTGTTTTGCTAATTTGTAGACTATGTTTTTATTGGTTATTTTTTTCTCTAAAAAAATAAAGAATGATTGACTTGACCTGTCATGGAGATTATATAAACCTTTTTTAGGTCACGTGATGGTTTCCTATTGATACTAGTAAGGTCCACGTGCATTGCACGCAAGAGATTTGGTAACCAAATTATTAATAAATACCACACTATAGAATGTAAGCTTTGAGTCATATATGCATGATGTAGATGTTCGTTTAATTCTTATAGTTCACTCATTCAAAATCAATTAGTTTTGCAAAAAAATCTATTAAGATTCCTGGAATTGTGCATTGTAGCATAAAGTAAAAATAGATAGTGACAATTCATTTAGAAAAAAATAGATTGGGCAATTAAGATATGGAAGGTTCTAGAACAAAGGAGAAGTGCTTGTGTTTTGAGGTTTGTGCATTATGCTTAAGTTCAACCATGGAGTCTTCTAGATTGTACGTGTGGCAGAATCTGGTGGAATGTAGATTATATCCGACGGCCAGTAGTGGTCGGACTTGCCATCTATGTGCTGTCCGATTGGCTTCATCCAACAACCAACTTTCAAAGTTATTCGCACACTATATAGGGGTATAGATGTGTGCCATCCTGTACCAAA
>NC_041391.1:272225228-272236531 GCF_002162155.2 Triticum dicoccoides
ACTGACATCGTATGTATTGAACCAGGCTTGGACTCGGCTACAGTGTTCGATTTGTAATGTAGTTGGTGGCCCATCGAAGTTGTGCATTCGAGATTTAAACACATCATAAACCACCGTACCCATACATATTTTCAGGCCGCTTGCAGTGTATATGGGGTCTTCTGATCGACCACGTCTCCCTTGTCCCATTTTTTGTGACGACACGCATATCTGTGGGCTCGCCGAGTGTATATATCATCCCTTTGACTGATAACGAGGGGTATGTGTTGGCCATGAATGGATTCCTCCTAGTTCGTGTTAGGGACGGTCACCATCACATGTCGCTCAACCAAAGCTCGAGCTCATGGTTGTCAGGATTCCCTGCCACATGCTCGGATTGCTTGGTTTGCCCTACATCGTACCCTGCATATCTCGTTCTTAACTACCATGCCTTCATGGTTGTTGTCTGTATCGAGAGGTAGGCACCACATCTAAATTTTACATTATTCTATATTGAAAACACACATCACCCCTTCCCAATGTACATCCTTTTGGGCTGCATGCCAGAGGTGCTGGTTTTGTGGTCCCTCTCGTACGATTTTTATGATGGTTCAATCTATTGGTCCAAGCAGTTTATCGATAACAACAGTTGTCGTTTGACCAAACGATAGATTCATTGGTCCGTCTTGTGGTAGGTAATGGCGACATGCATGTATGACCAAAGTATCATTACGTGTATCTGCCCCGCTGACACAAAGTGGGAGGTGGTGAGCCAAGCATCCTAGCTAGAGCTATGACATTATGTCATTATAGATATATCCAAGGGTGCTTTCGGGTTTGCGAGGCAGGTGCCACCAAAGTTATGCATTGTGTATTTAAAGTTTTAAACATCACACCCAATATTCCTACATATATTTGGCCACTTCCAGGTGGTTCTTGACTTCTAGCCCCTCTCATCGATCTTCGACGACGCGCCCAACCGTGGGCCCATGAGGTCAAAGTTGTGCATTGGAATTTTGAACATCACAGACCACCCTTTTCACTCGTATATATTTGGGCCACATGCTGGTGTGGCTGCCTTCTGACCCTCTCTAACATTTTTTTTGCTGCAAAGACTCTGATGACGCTCAACGGACACGGGTATAATTTCTTAACCATGTGTGATGCAAGTGCGCTGTGAATTATGACAATTGCGCAAGCGCGAGCAAAGGTGGCGGTACTGGCTCAACTGTGTGTGATGCAAGTGCGCTGTAAAATCACCATGATTGTGCAAGCGTGAGCGAAGGGTGGAGGTACTGGCTTAACCATGTGCGATGCAAGTGCGATGTAAAATCACCACCTGCGCAAGCCTAAGGCGGACGATCACCGGACACGGGTATAATATCTTAACCGTGTGCGATGCAAGTGCGCTATAAAAGCACCACGACTGCGCAAGCGCGACCAAAGGGTGGAGGTACTGGCTTAACTGTGTGCGATGAAAGTGCGTTGTAAAATCACCACCTGCGCAAGCCTAAGGCGGACGCTCACCGGACATGGGTATAATATCTTAACCTGCGCAAGCTAAAGGAGGGTAAGTTTATTTGGAAATTAGAATGAACCGTGCGTGATAGACCAGCTAGCTAGAAATATAAAAACAAACTAGCCGCCTCAAGCGTTGCAAAAATCGGCGGTTCTGCCACTTTTCCTTATTATCATACACACATATTCTTATTGGACCGTGCGCGATCTTGGGCATTCCCGCCCCGCATCAATTCCTTTACCCAAATTTTAGTAGCCATCGGACTTCAACCGTTTCCCACACTCCTCCAGCACCGACCTTATACTAAAATTGCAGTAGCGGAGGCATTTGAACCGTCGCCCTCCCTCGTCCACCACTATCTCCACCAACCATTACTAAAATTTTCAGTAGTCGCGGCGTATCCTCAAACACCCCTGATACGTCTCCAACGTATCTATAATTTTTTATTGTTCCATGCTATTATATTATCCATCTTGGATGTTTTATATGCATTTATATGCTATTTTATATGATCTTTAGGACTAACCTATTAACCTAGAGCCAGTGCCAGTTTCGGTTTTTCCTTGTTTTTGAGTTTTACAGAAAAGGAATACCAAATGGAGTCCAATTGACATGCCAATTTTTGTGGATTTTTAATGGACCAGAAGAAGCCCTCGAAGCAAAAGAGTTGGGCCAGAAGAGTCCCGAGTCATCCACGAGGGTGGAGGGAGCGCCCCCTACCTCGTGGCGGACTCGGAGACCGCCTAACATTAAACCGATGCCAAAAAGTCCTATAAATACAGAAACCCCCGAAAAGAAACCTAGATCGGGAGTTCCACCGCCGCAAGCCTGTGTAGCCACCAAAACCAATCGGGACCCTGTTCCGGCACCCTGCCGGAGGGGGGATCCATCACTAGTGGCCATCATTATCATCCCGCGCTCTCCATGACGAGCAGGGAGTAGTTCACCCTCGGGGCTGAGGGTATGTACCAGTAGTTATGTGTTTGATCTCTCTCTCTCTCTCTCTCCCTCTCTCTCTCTCTCTCTCTCTCTCTCTCTCTCGTGTTCTTGATATGGCACGATCTTGATGTACCACGAGCTTTGCTATTATAGTTGGATCTTATGATGCTTCTCCCCCTCTACCTTCTTGTAATGGATATAGTTTTCCCTTTGAAGTTATCTTATCGGATTGAGTCTTTAAGGATTTGAGAACACTTGATGTATGTCTTGAATGTGTGTATCTGTGGTGACAATGGGATATTCACATGATCTACTTGATGTATGTTTTGGTGATCAATTTGTGGGTTCAGTGACCTTGTGAACTTACGCATAGGGGTTGGCACACGTTTTCGTCTTGACTCTCCGGTAGAAACTTTGGGGCACTATTTGAAGTTCTTTGTGTTGGTTTGAATAGATGAATATGAGATTGTGTGATGCATATTGTATAATCAAACCCGCGGATACTTGATGTGACATTGCAGTATCTAGGTGACATTAGGGTTTTGGTTTATTTGTGTCTTAAGGTGTTATTTTACTACGAACTCTAGGGCTGTTTGTGACACTTATAGGAATAGCCCAATGGATTGATCGGAAAGAATAACTTTGAGGTGGTTTCATACCCTACAATAATCTCTTCGTTTGTTCTCCTCTATTAGTGACTTTGGAGTATCTCTTTGTTGCACGTTGAGGGATTTTTATATGATCTAATTATGTTATCATTGTTGAGAGAACATCCACTAGTGAAAGTATGAACCCTAGGCGTTTTTTCCAAGCATTGCAATACCGTTTTCGCTCACTTTTATCATTAGTTACCTTGTTGTTTTTATAATTTCAGATTACAAAAACTTCTATCTACCATCCATATTGTACTTGTATCACCATCTCTTCACAGAACTAGTGCAACTATACAATTTACCATTGTATTGGGTGTGTTGGGGACACAAGAGACTCTTTGTTATATGGTTGCAGGGTTGTTTGAAAGAGACCATCTTCATCCTACCCCTCCCACGGATTGATAAACCATCATCCACTTGAGGGAAATTTTCTTGTGTCCTACAAACCTCTGCACTTGGAGGCCCAACAAAGTCTACAGGAAGAAGGTTGCATAGTAGACATCAAGCTCTTTTCTGGCACCATTGACGGGGAGGTTGGTGCTTGAAGGTATATCTTTAGATCTTGCAATCGAATCTTTTAGTTTCTTGTTTTATCACTAGTTTAGTCTATAAAAGAAAACTACAAAAAATGGAATTGAGGTTGCCTCATATGCTTCATCTTTTGAATGTCTTCCGCGAAAATAAGGATTTCGATAACTGTGCCAAAGTGTTAGAAGAAGAATGCAAAAAATTGTATGGCACTAAATCTTTGTATGATGAGCATGATTGCAATGTTGCTAGTACGAATTCCTTGAATATCCATGATGCTAATGATATGCAAGGCCAAAAGCTTGGGATGCTATGTTTGATGAATATGGTATTTTTAGTCCCCCAAGTTTTGATGAGAAAATTTATTATGATGAAAGCATGCCTCCTATCTATGATGATTATATTGATGAAAGTGGATTTGGAGAGGTCATGACATTATTTAGTGATGAATCCACTATTTCAGAAGAGGTTCAAATTGATCATGAGAACAAAGTGGCTATCTATGATGATTATTGTGATGACATGTATGCTATAAAGAATAATGATAACCATGAAACTTGTCATCTTTATTTTAATTTTCAATTGGATTATACACACCGTTTATAGAGGCACCAGAGGGGACGGGTTGTACAAAGTCAATTTACAGAGGAAGGAAACTATACATCCGGACGCCAAGCTTGCCATCCACGCAAAGGGGACTCCCATCCAGACACGGGAGAAGGCATTCTATCTCTTATCTTCATGGCCCATTAGTCAGGCCCATGTCACATACGCCGGCTCCCCGAGGACCCCACAGCCCAGGGCTCCCTCAGTAGCCCCTGAATCAGGCTTCAATGACGACGTATCCGGCATGCAGATTGTCTTTGGCGTTGCAAGGCGGGTTCCTTCTTTGAATACTCCAAAGGAGTCCTCCGCACATAATAGTTGTATCCGGCTCTGTTTTATAATTACAACCTTAAGCTGTAAGGGCAAAAATACTCAAAACAAAGTAAGTAACATCCATAGGCGATTTTCGGCGAGGTGTTGTGTCCTGGTCTTGTTAGTATTCTGAACCATTTTACAGCCTCCGCTTCGTGTTTCGAGGCATGGTCATAGGCACGTCTTGTTAAAGCAGGGATTGTGTCCCATTATCACGGGATTCTCATCAATAGGGGTTTGGGTAATCCAACCGTGCCATTCACACAACCCCTTGGGAATAGGCAAGATTGAAGGCTTATGAGGGGACGCTTGATATCCACTACCTTTATAAGAAGATATGGATCCGTCTTTTTACACCACGCCTTCTTCCTCCTCAGCCCATCTGTCATTCAAAATCGCGCCCAAGTTCCAATCTTTTCCATTGCCACCAAACACCCTAGTCATGTATGGATCTGGAGCGCGGGGCAAGTGGATGGATTCCTCTGTTACAGAGAGAACATCAAGGATCTCCGGGAAGCTGGGTACTTGGCTGCGGACATAGTCCACCGGCTCCCAACCAAAAAGTGGATCATTCCCACCCCGGAGCCTAATGAGAGGGTAGTGTTCATCCCCCATTTCCTCCGCGGACTAGGATTTTCCCTTCATCCTTTCGTCTGTGGTCTCATGTTTTACTATGGGTTAGATTTTCATAATCTAGCCCCAAATTCCTTCCTCAATATTTCGGTGTTTATCATTGTGTGCGAGGTGTTCCTCCATATTCCCCCCACTTCGGCTTGTGGCTCAAGGTCTTCAATGTGAAGCCGAAGTTGGTCGAAGGTCAACAAGAGGACTGCGGCGGCGCCATGCTGAGCAAGCTTCCCAACGTCACTAGGCCCAAGGGGACCTTCGTGGAGACCATCAAAGGGTGGCAGCAGGGGTGGTTCTACGTCACGTAACCCCATGATGCCAAATGAGACGCCACTCCCGAGTTCAAGTCCGGGCCATAGATGCGGCGTACATCCTGGCTGAATAAGGGCCTAGATTGGGAGCCGTTCGACAAGGTGACGATGCTGCAGAGCCGCGTCAAGGGTATGGTAAACAAGAACACCATTCTTGCCAGTGTGATCCAGGAGATGCTTTTTCGCCGGATTCTCCCTTGCCAAGGTTGTACTCTATATATGTGCGAGTTCGACCCGGCCAGTCCTCGGGCCCTGCGGCGGTTCTTCGGCACAACGCACAAAGACATACGGAAGCTGCTTTTCAAGGCTCAGAAGTCATGGCCGAAGACCACCGAAGATCTTGGCCTCGACTGCACTCATCCAGCCACTCCCGTATGTTTTTTTATGACCTCAATTTGTAAATCCAAGGAATATACTGAGCTTTCCATCCTCCCCATAGGTCTGGACAAAGAAGGTGGAGCGGATCCAATGTCCTGCTCCACTGCCCGAAGACTCAGACACTCCTCTATTGACGAGGATGTTGGTGCCGGTGCCGTATCAGGCACCGAAAAGGAAGGCTAAGAAGAAAAGCAAGGAGACCAGAGGTGGCGTCCGCAGTAAGGACGCTTCGGACATCGTGTGCAAAGACACCGAGACTCTCTCCTCTCATGACGAAGATGTAGAGGAGGAAGAGAGCAACTTTCCCCTTAAGGGGGAAAGAAGAAAAGGGCGGCTTCTGCAGATCTAGAGGCGAAGGCCTCCAAGAAGAGGAAACTCTCCCTTTCGGATGATTCCGAAACGGATGCTGATGGCATCCCCGAGTGGCACCCCAGGCCGAAGCCCCTGGCCCGATTGTAAGTATCCAAAGACAGCATTCATATATCCTGTTTCATGCCTTGTGGTTCTAACATATTGAATTGCGTGTTGTAGCCCGACTCGCGATCTCCCCCAACGATCATCGTCATCTGGGAACTCGCTAGGGCCAAATGCGATGGAGAGTAAGTTGCCTCTGCAGGTCTCTACACCCACCGCTACGGACAACACCAAAGTGTTGTCCCGAAGAACCACTTCGGGTCACGGGGAGGTGCGGGGGGGGGGGGCGTGAAGATGGCGACGGAGGGTAATACCTCTGTTGCCGAAAAGAGGGGAAAATTGACCCCCATGGAGACCGGCGACGGGGGCCATGCTCAATTTGGCCCCCAATCGAATATTATTCCGGAGATCCATACGGCTCCGGAATCGGGCGAGTAGCCTCCTTCAAGAGAAGGGGGCGCACCATCTCCACCGGCGTCCTCTATCAATCCGGAGGCGCCGGACACTCTGGTGGAAGCGCTTCAGAGTGCTTCCATTGTGGAGGAACACCGTACCCTTATGGGTACGGTGGTTGAAAAGGTTTGGTCCGCTAAAAACAGATTGAACGAAGCCTATACTGGCCTTTTAACAGGCTTTGAGGTATGTGACATAATATATTTTTGGTTGTTTGCAAAAGGAATGCATGTGTATAGATAGTAGCTCCTGATACTCTATTCGGCGTTCGCGAAGAAAGGCCGAATAGAGGATCAAATAATGCTTCGCAGGAGCTAACATATATGTCTCTTTTGATGAACAGGCTTCGATGCTAGTGGCAACCTCGCATGCTGCCGAAGTATCCGAACTAAAGCGGAAGTTGGAGGAAAACCAAGGTATGCGATAGCGAAGCATATCTGAAATGATATGAGTTCTGATTTGTTATTTAAATGAGCTTTATGATTACACTCATAGTTAACGCGTCTCAGGTCGAGGCCGTCAAGAGAGCGCTGACCGAGGCCAAAAGGAGGCGGACGAGGAGCGAGCCGCACGCCGAAAACATGAAGCGACGTTGGATGAAGTCCAACAAGAGCTCAAGGATGCCATAAGCAAATGTGAGTCCTTGGAGCGCAAGGTGTCGGATCGAGACTCCGAACTTGCTACAGTGCTCCAAAGTGTGAAGGAGGCCCGGGTTGAAGCCCAAAACGCCTGTCGGGAGATCCGAGAGGCCAAGCAAATCGCGGCGGGTAAGGACTTTAATATGCAGAGCAAATTTGTAAGGAGAAAGTACACCTTACTAAAACGCATTTGGCGTTCTCCAGGAGCATTTGCGGATCTACCCCAAAGTATTGCTGATGCTGTGGATTTCTTCCAAGCCGAAGAGGGGAGCTCAATAGAGAAGTTGTTCTGGTCGCAGTACCTTGCACCAGAGCATCTTGTGCCCCTCAGTGACCAGCTGAAACAGCTGACCGAGCTGCATAGGGTGGCCGAACTGGCGATGAAGGACATTATAGTCCGTCTTTGGCCAGCCGAACCCATACCCAAAAGCTACTTTGGGCTTGTGAAGCGGCTACTCGATGCCTTCCCACGGCTTGACGCTGTAAAGCAGTCAGTCTGTATCGAAGGTGCCCGGATGGCCTTCGCCCATGTCAAGGTGCAGTGGGCGAAGATGAATGCGACCAATCTTGCAACCGAGGGACCGCCAGTAGGCAAGGAGCACTGTACGCCGGAGCGGTATTTTGACGACGTCCTTGAAGGATCCCACGTTGTAGAGGGTCAGTGTTCGAAGGACATCATTTTTGAATGAATGTATCTGTGTTGACCAAACTTTGTATTTATGAAAGCAAGTCGTTTGTATATTTTTCTTGTTTCATCTAAAATTATTTTCCCTCCGTTCTGGTCGTTTATTGAATCTGAGAGTTGGCCAGTCGTTGGCTTCAGCACCTCACGTAGATTGTACGGGGGTGTTCGGAACAGCACAAAAACACACTTAACACAACGACCTGGTCCTTGAAGGAGGTGTTAGTGCGGCGAACCACGCAATCACACTATGCGGCTTTATTACTCACACTTAGCCATAGGAGTTTGACAATAAGATTGTAGGCCCTGTCGGATTTCGGGTTCCGGCAGACCCTTGAGGTTCGAATGCTGGGGTGCGCGCGGAGATTCAACCCTCTACCGTCTCGCTCCTCGCCGAATCGCTAGGACCTAAACTACTAAACAGAACAACACCAGGGGCACAAGATTTATACTGGTTCAGGCTACCATTGTGGTGTAATACCCTACTCCAGTGTGTGGTGTGGTGGAATGCCTCTTGGGCTGATCATGAACAATACAAGGAAGAACAGCCTCGCGAGGGTCTGTTCTTGGTTGGTGCTACTTGGTTTTGGCTCTTGGGTTCTCGATATCAGATGCCTCTACCCCGGGGGTGGCTAGTCCTATTTATAGGCAAAGGCCCTGGGCCTCTCCCCAAATATTGAGCGGGAAGGGCGCCAACAATTGGCCATTTTGAAGGGGAACAGCGAGTACACTTATCCTGACTAAAGTTGGTCCTCGCCTGGCAAAGACTCTGGTGATGACGCCGGCTTGGGCTCCACGATGACTCCCTTCCAGCCGTTGGGCTGGTCTTGGTCTTGTTGCACCGAAATGGACGCCCTTAGCACCAAAGAGGAAAGGAGGACACTGCGCGGGCTGGCGCCCGATTGGCGCCCTTGGTCGTCTTGCATCATGGGCACCTCGCAAGGTACTCAGCCTTGAACTCTCCGCCTCCTCATGAGCCAGCCTGACGAGGCCGTGCCTGAGGAAGCTTCTTGTCGTCCGCCCCGCGAGGCTTGGCCCCTCGCGAGGGTCTTGAACTTGCGTAGATGAAGATGGGCTGTGCTGGGCCTCCCTTGAGCCACGCCGCAGGCTGTAGGCAGGCAAGTCAGGGGACTCCCGTTCCCAGAACACCGACAGTAGCCCCTGGGCCCACGGCGCGCCCGAACTTGGCTGAGCAGAGAGGCGAAAGGGCAAGTGCGAATCGTTGTGGGCCTTAATAGCCTGCGGCCTTGGGCGCCACATGGCGGTTGATTGGACGTGGGAGGCACTGCTTCCCCACGATGCCTCGGTAACCGCCCGGATTCGACAAGTCCCTGCGTGCAAAGACGGTCATGATTACCGGTGATCGTCGAGGCCGACGGTTGGCCTTCACCGGCTATAAATACGGAACGGCGCGCGCCCTTCCAGTCTATCCTTCTTCTCCTCCTCCTTGCTTTGTCTGGCTGCCATGGCTCCGATCCGCCGGTTCTCCGCGGAAGAGAAGGGAAAGGCTCCCCAAGAGGATCTTGACCCGCTCCCCCCCAAGAAGCGACTTGCCCTCTGGTGTCAGAGCGAGAGCGCTCGCCAGGAGGCATCCAGACCCTGGTGTGAACGGCCGCCACCAGGGTTCCCTCTTCCCTTGTACGCGCACATTGGCGGCTCTGAAGGAGTTGACGCCGAACGCCACGAGCGGCGCCGCCAACGACGCCGGCGGGTCACGAAGGTGTGCGTCTTCCCCCTTGGAGTCCAGGCCGAGGGCTCCAGCCGGGAGTTCGTGCTTCACGCTGCCACGCCTCCTAAGTCTTGGATTCGCCTTCCTTCTTTCTTCGCCTCCGTCGTCCGGTAGGGGGAACCCCTGGGACTCTGGCTGCAGCACGCTGGCTGCGGCACCCTCGCGGCCGGGGCAGAGGTCGCGGTAGTTGCCCCGGGCGAGGTCTTCATGACTCGAGGCTGGGGCGAGGTTGCCCGGGTCTGCAGGACGAGGGGCGCCCTAATGATTCACCTGGAGAACGATGGTGCTTCGGTGGTGTCCTTCAAGGTCTTCGATGCGGAGGGTCGTCGGCTAGAGTGCTGCCCCGGGAGAGGCGGTCGGGACCCTGCTGCGGCGAGACAGAGGCCGGCCGATCGCCCCCTTGGCCGCTCCTCAGGCGACGGAGGCGCCGGAGGATCCAGCGACTCTTCCGAGCTCTTCACGATGCAGGAGACGAGTGACGACAGCTACGAGCCCCCGAGCCTGCGCCGTTCCCGGAGCAGGGCGAGCTCGTCAGGTCGTCGCCGCCCCTGATCTGGATGGGGTTGGCGTCGGACTGGGCGGCCCACTGTTGATGATGGCATCCGCCGCGATGCCCCCTGTAGTTAGGACTCCTTAGGATGCACGCCTTTTGTTCCTGCGAGGGGCCAAGAATATACCCCACGGGGGCTTGTAAGATGTTTGTAGCTCCGTCTGTCAATATAATCCTTTTATGAAGCAGTGCGAGATAATCATTCTGTTCTGGCTTAGTTTCCTCCTTTCAGTCCTCATGAGGGCCTGATGCTCTACGCCGACAGGTCCTAGTCCCAAGGCGGCTTCAGCCGTCGCTGGTATGCCAGGTTGCGGTGCCGTGGTCAAGGCCTGGAGGTGAGCGGCCCGAGGTCCGGTAAGAGCCCCTGAGTCGCGATGCTCAGGAGGTCCCCCTTGACGCTCAAGCAGCCATCATTCAGTGAGAAAGGAGAGAGACGTTGCTAACACGAGATTGCATTGAGTGCGGGGATGGTGTTGCGATAACTTAGTGCGTCCGAAGGGTGACTTATCTTGAGAGTCGGAAAAATGCTTCTAGGTGCGGCGCTGGCCTTGACCGTCGCGAGGTTGCTTGGTGATGCTCCTTGGAGGGACCCTGCACGCTCATCACTGAAGGAATGAGGGTTTGACGCGACAACCGACATTTAGCCGTTAGTTGCTCTGGAGGAGCGTGAAAGGCCTCGCGAGGTGTGTTGGGGTACCCGTGAGCCAGCGCAGGGCTCATGGGGCCCTACATCAAGGCGGGTTGCGCCTGGCTCTGGGCCTTATCTTGGAGTGTGTTCCTACAAATTTGGCCAGATGCCGGTGCTCTACGTCTTCGGGTCCCGGCTCTCGGGCTGGTCTCAGCCGTCGCTAGCAAGCCAGGTCGCGATGCCATGGACAAGACCAGAGGGTGAGGGCCGAAGAACCGGTAGGAGCCCTGAGTCGCGATGCTCAGGCACCCCCCCCCTTTAACGCGCAAGCTGGGTTAGATGTAGCAACTCTACGTC
>NC_041391.1:272236647-272250903 GCF_002162155.2 Triticum dicoccoides
GTCCTTGGGTCCCGGCTCTCGGGATGGTCTCAGTCGTCGCTGGCAAGCCAGGCCGCGATGTCATGGACAAGACCAGAGGGTGAGGGCCGGAGAGCCGGTAGGAGCCCTGAGTCGTGATGCTCAGGCAACCCCCTTTAACGTGCAAGATGGGTTAGATGACGGAACTCTACGTCCTCGGGTCCCGGCTCTCGAGCTGGTCTCAGCCGTCGCTGGCAAGCCAGGTCGCGAATCCATGGACAAGACCAGAGGGTGAGGGCCGGAGAGCTGGTAGGAGCCCTAAGTCGTGATGCTCAGGCACCCCCCCTTTAACGTGCAAGATTCCGTCACCCAGAAAAAGGCACCAAATAACAAGCATGGTGGAGCGAAAGCATTGTCCTAAGAAAAACGCAAGAAGGATACATGCCGCTGGGACAGGCCCGAGCGGCTTGGGGATGATGCAGCCCGAGGGGCGCCCCCAATAAGGTGAGCTAAGGACATGAAATAAAAGGGATACATGCCGCAGGGACGGACCCACGCGGCATGGGAATAATGCGGCCCTGAAGGCGCTCCCAGCCAGAAACGAAACTTAAAAGATGTCACCTAATGATGTTAGGGACGAAGGGGTGTTGGTGTCGCAGACTCGGTGGGCTGCGGGAGAAGATCCTCACGAGCCCCCAGGCCCAGGGGCCTCGGGAGGCTCCGGAGGCGCTGGCGGCTCCTCGCGGGCCATTTCCATCTCCGCCAGGGCTGCGGCGTGCCTGGCCTCTTGAGCCTCCAGGATGGCCCTCATAAGACGCTGGTGCGCAGCAGCCGCGTTTGGCAGGTCGTAAGGCATGTGCACGCAGCTGTGGGGCGGACCCTCGCAACGTCACCAGGGCCAGAGGCGCTCTTGAGACGCGGCTCGGTTGAGCCCTGGTATGTCGATGCAGACGCGCAGCCCACCATCCTCGCCTGGATGGGGGGCCACAGCGGGTAGGCGGCGGCTATCTCTCATGACCCTTGACTCCTGTAACTCCTGAATGGCCTTGCTGACGAACTCCTGAGGGTTTGGCCCTCCTTGCCTTGCTCCTTCTTGAGGGAAATGTGCTGTGAAGCACGCCTCCACGTGGTGCCCAAGCGCCTCCCTCGTGACCTTGGCGAGGTCGGCGGCCCTCTAGGGGAGAGCCCCCGAGCCCTGCCTGAGGAGGGCGCCGGGCGCGCTTCCCTATGCGATGGAAGGAGGCTCCTCCTGGCCAGGCGCGGGCCCTGAGGGGCCTGCCTCCTGAGGAGCCGAGCCGGTCGATGTCTTCTTCTTCTTGGGTGCAGCCTCAGAAGGCCTCCTGCTGCTGCGGTCTGGGTCTTCCAATGATGCAGCCTGAAAGGCTCGCTCCAGGGAGCACACTGCGTCTCTCTCTTCGCATGGCACCGTGATGACCCCGCCACTTCCTGGCATCTTGAGGACGTTGTCGCCGTGGTGGGTTACGGCAATGAACTTGGCCAGCGCCGGGTACCCGAGGATGGCGTTGTACGGCAGGCGAATGTGGGCGACGTCGAAGTCGATGAGCTCGGTGCGTAGTTGTCGCGAGCCCCGAAGGTGACAGGAAGGCTGACCTGCCCGATCGGGACCCTGGAGCCGTCGGTGACTCCAGAGAAGGGCTTGGTTGGCTGAAGCTGACTGTAAGGCACTTGAAGATTGTTGAATGTTTCCACGGACAAGACGTTGAGCCCTGCCCCGCCATTGATGAGGGTCTTGGTGACTAGCACGCTGCTGATGATTGGGGAACAAAGCATCGGGAGGACTCCGGCTGTCGCCGCACACTGTAGCTGATCCGCCGAGCTGAACGTGATGGCGCACGCCGACCACCCGAGAGGGCGCGTGGCCTCGAGCTTGGGGACTGCTTGAAGACGCGCTGAGAGGCTGGGGCTTGAGCTCCGCCCATGATGCAGGCGATTGCGCGTGGTTCCTGGAAGCCCCCAGCCCCCTTGTCCTGATGACGGTCTTCATTTCTCCTTGGCTGTGGCGGCAGCGGGGGGAGGCCTGCATTCCCTTGCGGGCAATCCTCGCGAGGCTGATCCCTCCAGCCTCCCTCGCGAGGCAGGTCCTGCCAGCGGTCCTCGCGAGGTTGGTCGCGCCACCCTTGGCGCTGGCCGCGGTCTTCCCAGCGTCCTGCATTCCTTCCTCCTCGGGCGTAGCCCCGGTCGCTGCGCTTGGGGCGTCTGCCGACCCTTCCTTCGCGCATGGCCCGGAGCTATTGGCATTCATTGGTGTTGTGGGTGTGGAGGTCCTGGTACACGCAGTACCAACTGCCCTTGGAGGACTCGGGCTGATCTCTGCCTCGCTTGGTGTCTGGCTCGGTCGCGAGCACGGCAGCCCCCTTGCGCTTCACGTCCTTGACCTTGGGCTTCTTCTCTTCAGGGTCCGCGGTAGGCAGCTCGAGGAGGGAGAGGCGCCCCTCCTCAACCCTGGCGCACTTGGTCGCCAGGTTGAACAGCTCCAAGGAGGTGCACAGGTCTTCATGCATCGCCAGCTCCTCCTTCATCTTGACGTCGCGCACGCCATCGGAGAAGGCAGAGATGATGGCCTCCTCCGTCACTCTGGGGATCTTGAGGCGCGCGTTGTTGAAGCGTTGGATGTACTTCTGCAGGGTTTCCCCTGGCTGCTGCTTGATACGGCGCATGTCGCTCATGGCGGGTGGTCGGTCACGAGTACCCTAGAAGTTGGCGATGAAGCGGGTACGCATCTCGTCCCAGGAAGAGATCGTGCCTAGGGCTAGATTCAGGAGCCAGGGGCGGGCTCCGTCCTTGAGCACCATGGGAAACAAGTTCGCCATGACCTTTTCGTCTCCGTTGGCAGCCTCGATGCCCAGCTCGTAGAGTTGGAGGAACTCCGCAGGGTCAGCCGTGCCGTCGTAGCGAGGAGGCAATTCTGGCTTGAACTTGCCGGGCCACGCGATGCTGCGCAGCTCGGCGGTGAAGTCGCGGCAGCCCGCCGTGGCCACGGGGGGCCTTGGGTGACAGAGAGCTTGGTCCTGCGGGTCCCCATGCGCCGCGGCTGGGGGCAGCGCATGGTCTTGACGTGCTGGAGCGGGGAGCGCTCGGGCAGCTTCTCGTGGGTGAGGGACTTCTTGGCAGCTCTGCTCTTGCCGCGCTGGTGCCTGGCGGAGCGGGTTCTGCCCAGGGGTCGCGCGCCTTGGGGCCAGGGTGCCTTCTTGAGGAGGAGGCGGCTGAGGCGCCCCAGGAGCTTCATCGCCCGCGCGGGGCGGCGTGCGGTGCAGCGAGAAGGACGATGCGGGGGCGCCTCCAACAGCGCGGACGAGCTCGGCGACTCGGTCAAGCCATTCTTCATAGACGTCGTCGACGGGGCGGTAGCGCAGGAGCTCGTTTGCCGCGATGAGCGCAGCTCGGGCCTCCATGGCCTCGCGGGGTGCGCATGACGAAGAACTAGCGGGGGTGAGCGAAGGCGTGGCAGTGCGGCCATCCCGCCTCATGGACGGGTGCTAGGATGATGCTTGCTGCTCGTTCCCCGCCCGGCCGGTGGCGGCTTTGACGGCAAGTGATGGGGAACGACGAGGGCGCCCGCCGACGGGGGCCGTCGGGGCGACATGGGAGGCGAGGGCGGCTCGGTGCTCGGCGCAAGCCCGACGAGCGTCAGACATGGTTGCGGTGGTCGGGGAAGAACGAGGCGACGGAAGGCAGATTCTGGCGCACCCCTATCTGGCGCGCCAAATGTCGGATTTCGGGTTCCGGCAGACCCTTGAGGTTCGAACACTAGGGTGCGCGCGGAGATTCAACCCTCTACCATCTCGCTCCTCGCCGAATCGCTAGGACCTAAACTACTAAATAGAACAGCACAAGGGACACAAGATTTATACTGGTTCAGGCCACCATTGTGGTGTAATACCCTACTCCAGTGTGTGGTGTGGTGGATTGCCTCTTGGGCTGATGATGAACAATACAAGGAAGAACAGCCTCGCGAGGGTCTGTTCTTGGTTGGTGCTACTTGGTTCTGGCTCTTGGGTTCTCGATATCAGATGCCTCTATCCCGGGGGTGGCTAGTACTATTTATAGGCAAAGGCCCTGGGCCTCTCCCCAAATATTGAGCGGGAAGGGCGCCAACAATTGGCCATTTTGAAGGGGAACAGCTGGTACACTTATCCTGACTAAAGTTGGTCCTCGCCTGGCAAATACTCTGGTGATGACGCCGGCTTGGGCTCCACGATGACTCCATTCCAGCCGTTGGGCTGGTCTTGGTCTTGTTGCACCGAAATGGACGCCTTTTCTTGATACTCTCGCCTGCTCTTGCTCCCTTAGCACCAAAGAGGAAAGGAGGACACTGTGCGGGCTGGCGCCCGACTGGCGCCCTTGGTCGTCATGGCTTGCGTCATGGGCACCTCGCGAGGTACCCAGCCTTGAACTCTCCACCTCCTCATGAGCCAGCCTGACAAGGCCGTGCCTGAGGAAGCTTCTTGCCATCCGCCCCGCGAGGCTTGGCCCCTCGCGAGGGTCTTGAACTTGCGTAGATGAAGATGGGCTGTGCTGGGCCTCCCTTGAGCCACGCTGCAAGCCGCAGGCAGGCATGTCTGGGGACCCCCGTTCCCAGAACGCCGACAGTAGCCCCCGGGCCCATGGCGCGCCCGAACTTGGCTGAGTAGAGAGGCGAAAGGGCAAGTGCGAAGCGTCACACGCCCTAACAGCCTACGGCCTTGGGCGCCGGGTGGAGATTGATTGGACGTGGGCGGCACTGCTTCCCCACGACGCCTCGGTAACCGCCCGGATTCAACAAGTCCCTGCGTGCAAAGACGGTCATGATTACCGGTGATCGTCAGGGCCAACGGTTGGCCTTCGCCGACTATAAGTACGGAACGACGCGTGCCCTTCCAGTCTATCCTTCTCCTCCTCCTCCTTGCTTTGTCTGGCTGCCATGGCTCCGATCCGCCGATTCTCCGCAGAAGAGAAGGGAAAGGCTCCCCAAGAGGATCCTGGCCCGCTCCCCCCAAAGAAGCGACTTGCCCTCTGGTGTCAGAGCGAGAGCGCTTGCCAGGAGGCGTCCAGACCCTGGTGTGAGCGGCCGCCACCAGGGTTCCCTCTTCCCTTGTACGCGCACATTGGCGGCTCTGAAGGAGTCGACGCCGAACGCCACGAGCGGCGCCGCCGCCGACGCCGCGGGTCACGAAGGTGTGCGTATTCCCCACTAGAGTCCACGCCGAGGGCTCCTGCCGGGAGTTCGTGCTTCACGCCGCCACGCCTCCTAAGTCTTGGATTCGCCTTCCTTCTTTCTTCGCCTCCATCGTCCGGCAGGGGGAACCCCTGGGAATCTGGCTGCAGCACGCCGGCTGGGGCACCCTCGCGACCGGGGCAGAGGTCGCGGTAGTTGGAGGTCTTCATGGCTCGAGGCTAGGGCGAGGTCGCTCGGGTCTGCAGGACGAGGGGCGCCCTCACGATTCACCTGGAGTACGATGGTGCTTCGGTGGTGTCCTTCAAGGTCTTCGATACGGAGGGTCATCGGCTGGAGTGCTGCCCCGGGAGAGGCGGTCGGGACCCTGCTGGGGGCGAGACAGAGGCCGGCCGATCGCCCCCTTGGCCGCTCCTCAGGCGACGGAGGCGCCGGAGGATCCAGCGACTCTGCCGAGGTGTTTATCCGGATGAGCCAGAAACAGCTCTTGCCGCATCATAACAGTCAGTTTTCAGCTTTCTCTACTGAGGTGTTTATCCGGATGAGCCAGAAACACAATCGCAGTAGTTCTCCCTTTACTACCTTAGCCGAACAAGTGGAATGTAAGGTAGTAACGACAGGAGCCGGGCAACCCAACTATTGACTGAAGACATGATTTGGAGCCGATGCATATAATGCTATATTCGGGACGCTGAATTGTACTACAAAAAGTGTTCGGACTTATTGAATTTTCAAGATGTGTACGCGGCTGAATGGAGCCCCTAGCGATTTAAGTTGTACCGAGGTGTACATGACAATAAGAGTAAAGAAAAGAGGGAATACAGATTAAGAAATAAGCCAGTACCAAATAGGTTGGGTTAAAAATTTGTTTCCATTATAGTCTGATTGATACGTCAAAACGTATTTGTATAGATAATGCTATAAGCGTCGAGGCTATTTTACATGCCGAGCACAAGGGAAAGCTGTGTACAGGTACTAAAAAGGGGAAGAGGTGATCTTTGAAGATCCTTTAGATACTCTGCCATACATTTGCGCTGCTTTTCGCCTAGGTGTGTGATCCTTTGAGAGGATCACTAAGCAAGTTTTCATAAGGGGTCGGGAAAAGGGCCCTTGGCACCATAAAAAGGTCATGTGGGTTGTAGGGAACCTGAAAAAACAAAGATAAGAAAAAGGTAGATATGTGGTACGTCTCCAATGTATCTATAATTTTTTATGTATTCATGCCATGTTTATAATATTTTTACATGCCTTTGGTATGATTTGGTTAGAACTAACCCAGAGTGATGTTGTTTTCAGCAGAACTACCGTGTTGTTGTTTTGTGCAGAAATAAAAGTTCTCGGAATACGCTGAAAATTAACGAAGATTTTTTCTGGAAAATATAAAAATACTGGAATAAAGAGTTACCGGAGAGGAGGCTCGTGGGGCCCACGAGGGTGTAGGGCGTGCCCCTGCCTCGTGGAAACCCCGTGGGTCCTCCTGACTTGTTCTCAATGCCAAACCCTCCTATAAATACCCAGACCTCCAGAAAGAAACCTAGATCGGGAGTTCCGCCGCCGCAAGCCTCTGTAGCCACCAAAAACCTCTCGAGAGCCCGTTCCGGCACCCTGCCAGAGGGGGAATCCCTCACCGGTGGCCACCTTCATCATCCCGGTGCTCTCCATGACAAGGAGGGAGTAGTTCACCCTCGGGGCTAAGGGTATGTACTAGTAGCTATGTGTTTGATCTCTCCCTCTCGTGTTCTTGATTTGGCATGATCTTGATGTATCGCGAGCTTTGCTATTATAGTTGGATCTTATGATGTTTCTCCCCATCTACTCTCTTGTAGTTGATTGAGTTTTCCCTTTGAAGTTATCTTGTCGGATTGAGTCTTTAAGGATTGGAGAACACTTGATGTATGTCTTGCATGTGCTTATCTGTGGTGACAATGGGATATTCACGTGATCTACCGTATGCACGTTTTGGTGATCAACTTGCGAGCTGAGTGACCTTGTGAACTTATGCATAGGGGTTGGCACACGTTTTCGCCTTGACTCTTCGGTAGAAACTTTGGGGCACTCTTTGAAGTACTTTGTGTTGGTTGAATAGTTGAATCTGAGATTGCATGATGCATATCGTATAATCATACCCACGGATACTTGAGGTGACATTGGAGTATCCAAGTAAAATTAGGATTTTGGTTGATTTGTGTCTTAAGGTGTTATTCTAGTACGAAATCTATGGACTCTTGAATAGATCGAACAGAAAGAATAGCTTCATGTTATTTTACTACGGACTCTTGAATAGATCGAACAGAAAGGATAACTTTGAGGTGGTTTCGTACCCTACAATAATCTTATCGTTTGTTCTTCGCTATTAGTGACTTCGGAGTGACTCTTTGTTGCATGTTGAGGGATTGTTATATGATCCAATTATGTTATTATTGTTGAGAGAACTTGCACTAGTGAAAGTATCAAACCTAGGCCCTGCTTCCTAGCATTGCAACCATTTACGCTCACTTTTACCACTTGTTACCTTGCTATTTTTATATTTTTCAAATTACAAATACTCATATCTACCATCCATATTGCACTTGTATCACCATCACTTTGCCGAACTAGTGCACCTATACAATTTACCATTATATTGGGTGTGTTGGGGACACAAGAGACTCTTTGTTATTTGGTTGCAGGGCTGTTTGAGAGAGACCATCTACATCCTACACCTCCCACGGATTGATAAACCTTAGGTCATCCACTTGAGGGAAATTTGCTACTGTCCTACAAACCTCTGCACTTGGAGGCTAAACAACGTCTACAAGGAGAAGGTTGCATAGTAGACATCAAGCTCTTTTCTGGCACTGTTGCCGGGGAGGTGAGTGCTTGAAGGTATATCTTTAGATCTTCCAATCGAATCTTTTTTTTCTTGTTTTATCACTACTTTACTCTATAAAAGAAAACTACAAAAAAATGGAATTAAGGGTGCCTTATATGCTTCATCTTTTTAATGTCTTCCGTGAAAATAAGGATTCCAATGATTGTGCTCAATTGCTGGGGAAGAACGCATTAAAATGTTTTGAAGTAAAACTTTGAATGATGAGCAAGATTGCAATGTTGTTAGTATGAATTCTTTCAATACCCATGATGCTAATGATATGCAAAGCTACAAGCTTGGGGAGGCTATGTTTGATAAAGATGATATATTTTGTCCCCCAAGTTTTGATGAGCAAATTTATTATGATGAAAGGATGCCTCCTATTTATGATGATTATTGTGATGACATGTATGCTATAGAGAATAAACATAACCACGAAACTTGTCATCTTGATTTTAATCTTCAATTGGATTATGCCTGACATGATAGTTATTTTGTTGAGTTTGCTCACACTACTATTCATGAGAAGAATTTTGCTTATGTGGAGAGTAATAAAATTTCTATGCTTGTAGATCATGAAAAGAATGCTTTATGTGATAGTTATATTGTTGAATTCATTCATGATGCTACTGAAAATTATTATGAGGGAGGAATATATGCTTGTAGGAATTGCAATAATATCAAGTTTCCTCTCTATGTGCTTAAAGTTTTAAAGTTAAGCTTGTTTTGCCTTCTTATGCTAGTTGATTATTGTTACCATAAGTTGTTTTCTCACAAAATCCCTATGCATAGGAAGTGCGTTAGGCTTAAATGTTCTAGTCATATGCTTCATGATTCTCCCGTTATGTTTCAATTCTTATATTTTATGTGAGCATCATTGAAATCATCATGCCTAGCTAAAAAGGCAATAAAGAAAAGCGCTTGTTGGGAGACAACCCAATATTTACCTTTACTGCTTTTGTGTTTCCACATGATTATGCTACTGTAGTAATCATGTTTTATAGCTTTTGTTTCAATAAAGTGCCAAGTAAGACCTTTAGGATAGCTTACGATGATAGTTGTGTTGATCCTGCTGAGAATCAGAAACTTTTGCGCTCAGTAAATTAGTTTTGATAATTCACAGGAACGTGATTTTGATCTGATTCTTTATGAAGAAGATTAAATAACAAATTTCTTAGGACTTCCTAATTTTATAGAATATTTGGAGGTCCAGAAGTATACGTTTGATACAGATTACTACAGACTGTTCTGTTTTGACATATTCTGTTTTCTATGTGTTGTTTGTTTATTTTGATGACTCTATGAGTAGTATCAGAGGGTATGAACCATAGAGAAGTTGGAATAAAATAGATATTACACCAATATGGATTTATAATGAGTTCACAACAGTACCAAAAGTGGTGATTTATTTTCTTATACTAACGAAGCTTACAAGTTTTTTGTTGAGTTTTGTGTTGTGAAGTTTTCAAGTTTTGGGTAAAGATTCGATGGACTATGGAATAAGGAGTGGCAAGAGCCTATGCTTGGGGATGCCCAAGGCACCCCAAGGTAATATTCAAGGACAACCAGGAGCCTAAGCTTGGGGATGCCCCGGAAGGCATCCCCTCTTTCGCTTCATTCATCGGTAACTTTACTTGGAGCTATATTTTTATTCACCACATGATATGTGTTTTGCTTGGAGCGTCTTGTATGATTTGAGTATTTGCTTTTTACTTTATCAAAATCATCCTTGCTGTACACACCTTTTGGAGAGACACACATGTATCGGAATTTATTAGAATACTCTATGTGCTTCACGTATATCTTTTGAGCTAGATAATTTTGCTCTAGTGCTTCACTTATACCTTTTTAGAGCACGGTGGTGGTTTTACTTTGTAGAAATTATTGATCTCGCATGCTTCACTTATATTATTTTGAGAGTCTTTTATAATAGCATGGTAATTTTCTTTGGTTATAAAATTAGTCCTAATATGATGGGCATCCAAGTTGGGTATAATAAAAACTTTCATATAGGGTGCATTAAATACTATGATAAATTTGATACTTGATAATTGTTTTGAGATATAAAGGTGGTAATATTAGAGTCATGCTAGTTGGGTAATTATGAAACTGAGAAATACTTGTGTTAAAGTTGGCAAGTCCCGTAGCATGCACGTATGGTGAACGTTGTGTGACAAATTTGAAGCATGGGGTGTTCTTTGATTGCCTTCCTTATGAGTGGAGGTCGGGATCGCGCGATGGTTAACTCCTACCAACCCTTCCCCTAGGAGCATGCGTAGTACTACTTTGCTTCGAGGGCTAATAAACTTTTGCAATAAGTATATGAGTTCTTTATGACTAATGTGAGTCCATGGATTATACGCACTCTTACCCTTCCGATATTTGCTAGCCTGTACGGTACCATGCATTGACCTTTCTCACCTTGAGAGTTGGTGCAAACTTCACCGGTGCATCCAAACCCCGTGATATGATACACTCTATCACACATAAACCTCCTTATATATACCTCAAAACAGCCACCATACCTACCTATTATGGCATTTCCATAGCCACTCCGAGAAATATTGCCATGCAACTTTCCACCGTTCCGTTTATTATGACACGCTTCATCATTGTCATATTTCCTTGCATTATCATGTAGTTGACATCGTATTTGTGGCAAAGCCACCTTTATATTTCTTTCATACATGTCACTCTTGATTCTTGCACATCCCGGTACACCGCCGGAGGCATTCACATAGAGTCATATTTTGTCCTAAGTATAGAGTTGTAATTCTTGAGTTGTAAATAAATAAAAGTGTGATGTTTTCCATTATTAGAGCATTATTCCATGTGAGGAAAGGATGATGGATACTATGATTACCCCACAAGTCGGGATGAGACTCTGGACGAAATAAAAAAAAGAGAGAGAAAAAAAGAGAAAAAAAGAAGAAAAAAAGGCCAAAGAAGCCCAAATAAAAAAAGAAAAATGGGAGAAAAAGAGAGAAGGGACAATGTTACTATCCTTTTTCACGCTTGTGCTTCAAAATAGCACCATGATCTTCATGATAGAGAGTTTCTTATTTTGTCACTTTCATATGCTAGTGGGAATTTTTCATTATAGAACTTGTCTTGTATATTCCAATGATGGGCTTCCTCAAATTGCCCTAGGTCTTTGTGAGAAGGCAAGTTGGATGCAAACCCACTTAGTTTCTTTTTGATGAGATTTCATACATTTGTAGCTCTAGTGCATCCGTTGCATGGCAATCCCTACTCCTCGTATTGACATCAATTGATGGGCATCTCCATAGCCCGTTGATTAGTCGCGTCAATGTGAGACTTTCTCCTTTTAGTTTTCTCACATAATCCCTATCATCATACTCTACTCCACCCATAGTGTTATGTCTATGGCTTACGCTCATGTATTGCATGAGGGTTGAATAGGCTGAAGCACGTTAAAAAGTATGAACCAATTGCTTGGCTGAAACCGTGGTTGTGCATCACGGGAGCATTTTGTGTGACGAAAATGAAGCATGGAGAAACTATATGATTTTGTAGGGGTAAGCTCCCATTGGCTATGTTATTTTGATAAGACATAAACTGCTTGGCTAGCATGCTTAAAGTATCCTATTTTTATGTCAATATTAAACTTTTATCTTGAATCTTTTGGATCTGAACATTCATGCCACAATAAAGAGAATTACATTGAAAATTATGTTAGGTAGCATTCCACATCAAAAATTCTGTTTTTATCATTTACCTACTCGAGAACGAGCAGGAATTAAGCTTGGGGATGCTTGATACGTCTTCAACGTATCTATAATTTTTGATGTATTCATGCCATGTTTATAATATTTTTACATGCTTTTGGTATGATTTGGTTATAACTAACCCGGACTGATGCTGTTTTCAGCAGAACTACCGTGGTGTTGTTTTTGTGCAGAAATAAAAGTTCTCGGAATGCGCTAAAAATCAACGGAGATTTTTTCTGGAAAATATAAAAAATAATGGAATAAAGAGTTACCAGAGAGGAGGCTCGTGGGGCCCACGAATGTGGAGGGCACACCGACCCCCCTAGGGCGCGCCCCCTACCTCGTGGACACCCCGTGGGTCCTCCTGACTTGTTCTCAACGCCAAACTCTCCTATAAATACCCAAACCTCCAGAAAGAAACCTAGATCGGGAGTTCCGCCGCCGCAAGCCTCTGTAGCCACCAAAAACCTCTCGAGAGCCCGTTCCGGCACCCTGCCGGAGGGCACCGGTGGCCATCTTCATCATCCCGGTGCTCTCCATGACGAGGAGGGAGTAGTTCACCCTCGGGGCTGAGGGTATGTACCAGTAGCTATGTGTTTGATCTCTCTCTCTTGTGTTCTTGATTTGGCATGATCTTGATGTATCGTGAGCTTTGCTATTATAGTTGGATCTTATGATGTTTCTCCCCCTCTACTCTCTTGTAATGGATTGAGTTTTCCCTTTAAAGTTATCTTATCGGATTTAGTCTTTAAGGATTTGAGAACACTTGATGTATGTCTTGCATGTGCTTATCTGTGGTGACAATGGGATATTCACGTGATCTACTTGATGTACGTTTTGGTGATCAACTTGTGGGTTCAGTGACCTTGTGAACTTATGCATAGGGGTTGGCACACGTTTTCGTCTTGACTCTACGGTAGAAACTTTGGGGCACTCTTTGAGTACTTTGTGTTGGTTGAATAGATGAATCTGAGATCGTGATGCATATCGTATAATCATACCCACGGATACTTGAGGTGACACTGGAGTATCTAGGTAACATTAGGGTTTTGGTTGATTTGTGTCTTAAGGTGTTATTCTAATACGAACTCTATGATAGATCGAACGGAAAGAATAGCTTCGTGTTATTTTACTACGGACTATTGAATAGATCGATCAGAAAGGATAACTTTGAGGTGGTTTCTTACCCTACAATAATCTCTTCGTTTGCTCTCCACTATTAGTGACTTCGGAGTGACTCTTTGTTGCATGTTGAGGGATTGTTATATGATCCAATTATGTTATTATTGTTGAGAGAACTTGCACTAGTGAAGGTATGAACCCTAGGCCTTGTTTCCTAGCATTGCAATACCGTTTACGCTCACTTTTACCACTTGTTACCTTGCTGTTTTTATATTTTCAGATTACAAATACTCATATCTACCATCCATATTGCACTTGTATCACCATCTCTTCGCCAAACTAGTGCACCTATACTATTTACCATTGTATTGGGTGTGTTGGGGACACAAGACACTCTTTGTTATTTGGTTGCAGGGTTGTTTGAGAGAGACCATCTTCATCCTACCCCTCCCATGGATTGATAAACCTTAGGTCATACACTTGAGGGAAATTTGCTACTATCCTACAAACCTCTGCACTTGGAGGCTCAACAACGTCTACAAGGAGAAGGTTGCATAGTAGACATCAATATGAGGGTCCAGTTATGGTCGAGCCGTATTGTGGATTTTATCCTTGATATGCCTCCATTGTTGCCCATGGTACCTTTAGTGCGTAGTTATGTGCACGCGATACATACGCCGTAGTTTGGTTGGGGCTAAGACAGAGGACGAATTGCTAATCGAGCTCCCGACGAGCTTGGCTTTCATTCTGCAAGGTAGTCCGGACTCGTTTGACAGGGTCTGGGGGCTTCACTGCCGATGTGGAGTTTGGCTTGATAGGGTCGACCTGTACTCCCGTTGCGAGGGTGCGGTGTGTTCCTAAGTTCGGAGGGAGCGATCCATGTTTGCATGGACTGTTATAACACCGTGTGGTCCTGGCATCTCGAGTTTTAGATAGGCATAGTGCGGGACCGCATTGAAGCGGGCAAACGCAGTTCGTCTGAGTAGTGCATGATAGCCACTGCAGAAAGGGACAATGTCGAAGATCAAGTCTTCGCTTCGGAAGTTGTCCGGTGAACCGAAGACGACCGCCAATGTGATTGTGCCCGTGCAGCGGGCCTCTACACCAGATATTACTCCTTTGAAGGTAGTTTTTGTCGGCTTGATTTTTGATGAGTCAATACCCATTTTGCAGACTGTTTCCTGATAGAGCAGGTTAAGACTGTTGCCGCCGTCCATGAGCACTCTTGTGAGGTGGAATCCATCAATAATTGGGTCGAGGACCAATGCAGCTGAACCTCCATGACGGATACTGGTCCGATGGTCTCTGCGATCGAAAGTGATCGGGCATGCTGACCATGGGTTGAATTTTGGGGCGACTGGCTCTATCGCATAGACGTCCCTTAACACATGCTTGCACTCCCTCTTGGGGATGTGAGTAAC
>NC_041391.1:272251193-272280696 GCF_002162155.2 Triticum dicoccoides
GGGGGGATTTCTTCTGTCCCCCTGTGTTCGGTGGGCGAAGCTCCTCGTCGTCATCCTCGTTGGACGACCCTTTCCCTGCGTGCTTAGTGTTTAACTTACCGGCCTGTTTAAAGACCCAACAACTTCTGTTGGTATGGTTGGCAGGCTTGTCAGGGGTGTCGTGAATCTCGCAAGGTCGATCGAGTATTCGGTCCAGGCTAGATGAACCGTCTTTGTTTCTTTTGAATGGCTTCTTCCGTTGATCAGGTTTGGAGCCACTGAATCCGGTGTTGACCATCATGTCTTTGGCATTGTCAGTGTTGCTCCGATGCTTGTTTTTGTTACGTCGGGGCCTGCCGTTGCTGTTTCTGGCATCAGAGGTGCCAGGGTCATTGGTACTGTTGCTGCTACGGGCTAGCCAGCTATTTTCGCCTGCGCAAAAGTGGGTCATGACTGATGTGAGGGGTGCCATCAACTTCGGCTTTTCTTGGCCGAGGTGTCGGGAGAGCCATTCGTCGTGAATGCTGTGTTTAAAGGCTGTTAGAGCCTCAGCGTCCGGGCAATCAACAATTTGGTTCTTTTTAATTAGGAACTGGGTCCAGAATTTTCTGGCTGACTCTCCAGGCTGCTGGACTATGTGAGTGAGGTTATCGGCATCCGGAGGCCGGATATAAGTTCCTTGGAAGTTGTCTCTAAAGGCATCCTCCAGGTCTTCCCAGCTTCTAATAGAGTTTTCTGGGACGCTGTTTAACCAGTGTCGAGCTAGTCCCTTAAGTTTTAGGGGGGGTATTTGATGGCGTGTAAATCGTCACCGCGAGCAATGTTAATGTGGAGAAGAAATTCTTCAATCCATATTGCGGGATCAGTTGTGCCATCATATGATACGATGTTCACGGGTTTAAACCCTTCTGGGAACTAGTGCTCCATTACCTCATCGGTGAAGCATTGGGAGTTCGCGGCGCCTCTGTATCAGGCAATGTCACGACGCAGTTCGGATGGAGTCCGTATGCAGTTTTCGGACCGGGTGAAGGCGCTAGGCCTGATGGCCATCTTCTCGCACTGGGGCATGCCCCCTTGATCCATAGATTGATCCGGTCTGACCGGCTCTATTATCCAGGTCATGTCGTAGGTCATAGTTGTATCCTATAGTCCATGTCTCTTTGCCTTTACGGCGAGGTGGTGCAGGCTAGTGTTTGGCTTGAGTTGCCGCTTGTCCTGGCCACGTGGTGGTTGGTCAGGTCCATCGGCACCGTTATGCGTTGGCGGTATAGGCTCTTGGGCCTCATCGTCGAATTGGGGTAGCAGCTCGCGCTTCAGGTAACTCTTAGTTGGGCGCTTGAAGTCGTATTCCTTGGCTGCTAGGACATTAGTCCATCTGTCATTGAGTAAATCCTGATCATCTTGAAGTTGATGTCGCTTCTTTTTCGGGCTTCTTGTCATGGCTATTAGTTGGCGCTTAAAGCTCTTGTTCGAGGGGTTCCTCTGGTATGATGAAGTCTTCGTCGCCAAGGCTCTCATCCTCTCCAGAGATCGGTAGGTAGTTACTATCCTCCGAGCCCTTCTTCCCGACGGGATCGTCGGGGTTAACTTGCCTGTCCTCCCAATCATCTTTTTCGGATGTTGGCTCGATAGGGGCTTATTGGTCTTTAGCGTTATCCGGAGTATTATTGTCTCCGGTGCCGGTATTGCTGTCTTTTTCGCGATGCAATTTCGAGCGGCTTCGCTGATGTCGACGCTTTTGTGGAGCCTCAGAAGGCTTGTCCTCGACAGGACCCTTCCCACCATCGTCGTCATCCTCTTTGGGTGTGTCCACCATGTACACATCATATGTGCAAGTGGCCGTCCAGCGTCCGGTGAATGACGGGTTCTAGCTTTGCTCCTCTTCGGCATCGTCGTCCATACCATCGATGTCTTCGAAGGCGTAGTGATAACCCACATCTATAGGGGATAGCAACAGTTTTCGAGGGTAGAGTATTCAACCCAAATTTATTTATTCGACACAAGGGGAGCCAAATAAATTCTCAAGTATTAGCAGTTGAGTTGTCAATTCAACCACACCTGGAAAACTTAATATCTATAGCAAAGTATTTAGTAGCAAAGTAATATGGAAGTAACGGTAATAGTGGCAAAAGTAACAGTAGCAGTTTTGTAGTAATTGTAACAGTGGCAACAGTAAAGTAACAAAGAAAAGATCAATATGTGAAAAGCTCGTAGGCATTGGAATAGTGATGGATAATTATGTCGGATGCGTTTCCTCATGCAATAGTTATAACATAGGGTGACACAGAACTAGCTCCAGTTCATCAATGTAATGTATGCATGTATTCCGAATATAGTCATACGTGCTGATGGAAAAGAACTTTCATGACATCTCTTGTCCTACCCACCCGTGGCAGCGTGGTCCTATTGAAAACTACGGGATATTAAGGCCTCCTTTTAATAGAGTGCCAGACCAAAGCATTAACACTTGGTGAATACATGAACTCCTCAAACTACGGTCATCACCGGGAATGGTCCCGATTATTGTCACTTCAGGGTTGTCGGATCATAACACATAGTAGGTGACTATTGACTTGCAAGATAGGATCAAGAACTCACATATATTCATGAAAACATAATAGGTTCAGATCTGAAATCATGGCACTCGGGCCCTAGTGAAAAGTATTAAGCATAGCAAAGTCATAGCAACATCAATCTTAGAACATAATGGATACTAGGGATCAAACCCTAACAAAACTAACTCAATTACATGGTAAATCTCATCCAACCCATCACCATCTAGCAAGCCTACGATGGAATTACTCACGCATGGCGGTGAGCATCATGAAATTGGTGATGGAGGATGGTTGATGATGACGATGGCGAGGGATTCCCTCTCCGGAGCCCCGAACGGACTCCAGATCAGCCCTGCAGAGAGAGATTAGGGCTTGGCGGCGGCTCCGTATTGTAAAACGGTGATGAATCCTTCTCTCCGATTTTTTCTCCCCGAACGTGAATATATGGAGTTGGAGTTGAGGTCGTGGAGCCTTAGGGGGCCCACGAGATAGGGGGGCGCGCCCAGGGGGGCTGGTGTCGGTGTCAAAACCGGCGGATCTCGAGTAGGGGGTCCCAAACTGCGCGTCTAAGGCTAATGGTAACAGGAGGCGGGGGATACAATGTTTACCCAGGTTCGGGCCCTCTCGATGAAGGTAATACCCTACTTCTTGCTTGATGATCTTGACGATATGACTATTACAAGAGTTGATCTACCATGAGATCGTAGAAGCTAAACCCTAGGAGCTAGCCTATGATTATGGTTGTTGTTGTCCTACGGACTAACCCTCCGGTTTATATAGACACTGGAGGGGGCTAGGTTTACATAGAGTCGGTTACAGAGAAAGGAATCTTCACATCCTAACCGTCAAGCTTGCCTTCCACGCAAAGCAGAGTCCCATCCGAACACGGGACGAAGTCTTCTATCTTGTATCTTCATAGTCCAACAGTCCGGCATATGCATATAGTCCGGCTATCCGAGGACCCCTTAATCCAGGACTCCCTCAGTAGCCCCCGAACCAGGCTTCAATGATGATGAGTCCGGCGCGAAGATTGTCTTAGGCATTGCAAGGTGGGTTTTTCTCCGAATTCTTCAAAGTATTTTTTATAAATAGCAGTGCTCGGTTCCCTATTTAATGTTACGCTCATCGGCTTCTGCACCATAACGATCTCAGCCTCCACATGTCGAGTGAATGCGAGCAGTCAAGGCACTTTTACATTTGCCACCCTAACCATGTAAATAACTTGTCTATTAAAGATAAGGGGATCTTCAGATCCGATCCACACCATCTTCCCCAAGCGAGGAATCATTAGAGTTTGCCCGAAAAAACCACTCCAACATGGCCGGCACTCGCAGCTCTTTCTCCTGCTCTCGCAACACCAAGCCGGGCGATTGGGAGAAGTGTACCGTATCCCACGGCCGATTAGTGAAGTTGCAGACCCAAGGGTACCTACCTCCTGCAATTCTAGTCCCCGTTCGAGCTGGATTGGCTTCCTTCGATGGCGGGGAGCAGGCGGAGAACTTTCCCAACCCATCCAGGGGGAGCAAGTATGCCTCGTTTCTTACTTGCTGAGGGGCGTTGGATTTCCAATCCATCCGTTCCTCCGCGGGCTTCTGGAGTTCTATGGCCTCCAACTGCACAACTTCACACATGCCTCCATCCTGCATATCGCAGGCTACGTCACTCTTTGTGAGCTATTTCTGGGCTGCGAAGCCCATTTCGTTCTATGGAAGAAGCTATTCTGCCTCGTCCCCCGTAATCAAGGGGGATCAATATTACAAGTGGGCGGAGCCGAGATATGGCGCGTCGCCGGGACCGGATACTTATCCGGCACACTGAAGAAGGCACCCGAAGAGTGGCCCTCCGAGTGGTTTTATATTGAGGACCTCTCCCTTCCCAACCAAATCCGAATGGGTCTTCCTGAGTTTACAAACGCTCCACAAACGCCTTAACTGGCGTACCTGGAGCCCCAGCGAGGAAGATAGCAGGTAGGTCCTTCAATTGATGAGCAAGATAAGAATACTTGCTCAGTCCGGATTATCAATAGTCGAGGTTATGGCGATCTCCATAATGCTAGGGGTTCAGCCACTCCAATATCAAGGGCATCCCATGTTGCACTTCAATGGAGAAGACAACGCCACCCGATGTGGCCAAAAAGGTCTGGACTCCACCATCACTCTGTTGGAAATATTGTCCAATTTATACAAGGGGGAAGGAGAGGAGTTAGTCCGTATTAAGCCACGGGATGGATTTTCCCTGTACAACCCTCCCAGCTAGGTGAGTTGACATCCATTACTCTACTCTATTTATTCCCTGAGCCTTTGTTTTCATAAATATTTACTCCATCTACCTATAACAGGAATGGCGAAAAATAACCAGGGAGTTCCATAGCCCGGCACCACTGCCAAAGGACCGTAACCGGGCCCTTGACGCCGGATTCGAAGAGGATCCGGATATATTCGTGGAGCTCGTGGAAGGGGTGTTTCACCAGGCGAGCTGTGACGGCACAGAAGTGACCATCATTGCTGACTATCCCGGCCTCCTCCCTGTATTGCATGTAAGTAAACAAGAGACTTATCTTCTGGAAAAGATTTATTCCCTCCGTCTTACCCACTGCACAATTCTTACGTTCTAAAGGGAAGACGATCGACACGCCAAGCCGAACCCGAGGCGACTCGCCAACAAGGGGTGTCCGTACTGGGTAGGCCTTTAAAAGAAAGGCGAACAAAAATATGGCGGAGCCGTCCTCAAGGAGGTATGGTTTTAAATACGCTCCGTGGTTCGTCATCTTAAAGTATGACACTATCGTTTGTGTATTAGCAGAAAGAACATCCACCAAACTATGTTCGGGGATCCTGCCAACCGTGCCTCCACTAGACGGATTCCAGGCCCGGTCTCGAGGAGGACAGAGGCCAACACGGGAGTGACACCAGACTGTCCTTATACAGAGGATTCGGACCAAATGTATGTTAAAAATTCTGAAGTGGAGAGCGCCATGAATCATCGGCGCCGGCGGGCCGCACTCCGCGACCCTAGTTTTTCAGATGAGGCTTTTAATGCCTTCAACTTGGGTGATGCGTACATCCGAGCCGCTCAGGATGGGCTTGCTAGAGCCACGGACCAGTATTTGAAAGATATATGGGTAAATATAAAAATCTGATAATTATATGTATATCAGTAGCCCCTGAGACTTAAAGCAGTTGGTACAACTGATTTAAGGATCATTGTACATGTAGGTTCTCTCAAAGTAGAACAACCTGTTGTCTCAAGAGCTGGAAGAGTGTCAAACCCAGCTAACGGCCGCTATGGCCAAGCTGTCAAGATCCGAAGAGGCATCAACTGGTATGTATTCCCGAATTGAGAAAAAACAATATTGTGTTTATAAACCAGTAATGCTAACAATATCTGATGACCAAAATCCTCAGATAATCCGGAACAGAATCTGAGAACCCCACAAGAGGGTGAGCAAGAGGCCCAAAGGCAAGCAGCCACTGGCGAGCGTGTACTTACACGGGTCATACAGAAGAATAACAAGCTCCAAGATGCTAATACCCAGCTGGGCGAAGAATTGAAAGATGTTCGGGCCCAGCTGGTTGACTCTGTGAAGGAAAATAAGAGGCTTCAGCGCGGCATTTTTAGTATGTTCTCCAATGAAAATTTACATAGTTCGGTAAAGATAGGAACTAATAGAGTCATGTCTGTAGGTATGCTGACGGGCCGTCCCGAAGAGGAGATGCCCAGATCCTCAGGCGATCTGCTACAAGAGCTTTCGCAACTGCACGAGCAAGTTCGGCAGGTCATGCGGGGTGTCGCCAAGGCCTTGTGGCCATCCGCCTCCCTACCAGGAAGTATGGGGGAGCTTGCTCAGCTTTTCAAGGGAGAGCGGCGGCGTTTCTGACTATGGAATATATCTGCCTATCAAGAAGGGGCGAGAGAGGCTTGGGCCATGGTGAAAACACGGTATATCAAAGCTTGATCTGAATCATATGGCCCTGGTCGGACCTGTAGGGTCAGGTGGGAAAGAAATTCCCGTTAGTCTGGTATATGACCAGGTAGGATTAGCTGCAAAATATTCCCAACAGGATTGTAGGCTAGATAACCTGTTGGATGACATAGAAGAAGCATTTGAGTCTAAATGACTATGTACTTCAGTTGACATATTTGTCCCTAGCCGGATTGTAAAACATTTGTCATGGCGGACCTTTTCACTTCAGCCTCTGGACCCAACAGTCCGGAGTGTTTTCGAATACCCGCTCGGTAATATAAACCGGGGTACGCGTGGAAACCAGGCATAGGGGTCATAATTGCTTGAACAGACAAGTACTCAACTAGCTATGTTATATTACATGGTTAGTAAGAAACATCTTCCAGGGAGAATAGTTCCGTTAAGGGTTCCTTTCCCTGGGTACGCATGCATTAAAGTGCATGTCTGAACTGCGATCAAAAAGCGCAGGATATGTAACATCTAGGGGTTTGTATTGTGATAGGTAAAAAACATCTTTAGTCCACCGACCAAATATTCCCTTAAGAACGCTAGCTTTCGGCTTTACCCAGTCTGAGGTACACGTCCGGAGTACCCGACAGTAACAATCGCAGAGGTGCTCCCTTTATGCCCTAGCCGAACTAACGGGAACGTAGGGCATAAGCACAGGAGCTAGGCAACCCAGCTTGGCCAAAACTTAAGTCATATCAATGCATATAATGGCGAAGAAAAGGTGCATATGGAAAAAGGGCGCATATGCAGTGGGCTTGATGCCCGTAAGATAATTATATTAAGCTTCTATATAAGAAGCCCCCAGGTATAATGAGCACACATACTTGAAAATTAGTGTGTTACAAGTGTGTAATCTAGCCACAATAAAGCTTTAGAGCTTTCCAGAAAGGAAAGGCGAGAAGAGGGCTAAGAAGTAAATCAAAAAAGCAAAAGAGGGAAGGAGACAAACATGGAGTTCGGCGCTAGGCGTGGAATCTTCGGAGTCTGGCCGCGTTCCATATGTTCGGCTTGAGGCGATTATCGGATGCATCCCGCAGTCGGTACGCTCCTCCGGTGAGAACTTTGTCGATAATGAAGGGGCCCTCCCACTTGGGCTTGAGTTTGTCCTTTTTCTTCTCCGGTAGACATACAACGAGTTCACCAATATTATAGGTATTGGCCCGTACTTCTCTGCTTTGATACCTGCGAGCCTGTTGTTGATTGAATCCGGAATGGGCTTTTGCGACGTCACGCTCCTCCTCCAGGGCATCTAAACTGTCCTGACGATCAAGCTCGGCCTCTCTCTATCTTCGTACATGTGCACTCAAGGTGAGTCATGAATAATATCGTAGGGCAGCACAGCCTCTGCGTCGTACACCATGAAGGGTGTGTATCTGGTAATGCGATTTGGCATGGTCCGCAGCCCCCAGAGTACGGAGTCAAGCTCCTCAACCCAGTGCGTGTCTGATTCTTTCAAGGATCGCACTAGTCTAGGTTTAATGCCGCTCATAATAAGACCATTGGCTCGTTTGACTTGACCGTTTGTTTGAGGGTGATAGACGGAGGCGTAATCGAGCTTAATTCCCATCTGGCCGCACCAAGTTTTCACCTCATCAGCCGTGAGTCGTTGTCGGTGATGATGCTATGGGGGACACCATAACAGTGTACTACACCCGATATGAAGTCTATCACGGGTCCGGATTCGGCCAATTTAACTGGTTTGGCTTCTATCCACTTGGTGAATTTATCCACCATGACCAACAAGTATTTTTTCTTATGGCTTCCTCCTTTAATGGGTCCAACCATATCAAGCCCCTAGACCGCAAAAGGCCAAGTTATGGGTATTTTTTCTAGGGTGGTGGGTGACATATGGCTTTGGTTTGTGAAAAGCTGGCATCCAACAATGTTGGACAAGGTCTTGTGCGTCTGCTCGGGCCGTCGGCCAGTAAAAACCTGTGCGGAAGGCCTTGCTTACAAGGGCTTGAGCTGCGGTGTGGTGACCGCCGAGGCCGGCATGAATTTCAACCAAGAGATGCCTCCCTTCCTCCTCGGAGATACATCTTTGAAGTACCCCGGTAGTGCTTTTCTTATAAAGCTTTCCCTCATGGACTGTGTAGGCTTTAGAGCACCGCACAATGCATTGTGCCTCATTTTGATCCTCAGGGAGTTCGCGCCTGTTAAGCTAGGCCAAGAAGGGTTCGGTCCATGGGGTGATAACAGCCATGATGAGATGGGCCGAGGGTGTTATTTCAGTGGCAGAGCCCCCGATTATGTCAGTGTGTTCGGATCCGGACTGATGCTGTCGGTCTCCCCTTGCCACACAACGGATGGCTTGAAAAGCCTTTCCAGAAAGATATTAGGTGGAACGGGGTCGCGCTTAGCGCTGATGCGGGTGAGGACATCCGCTGCTTGATTGTTTTCTCGAACCACATGATGAAATCCGAGCCCCTCGAACCGAGCTGACATCTTAAGGACGACATTATGATATGCCGCCATTTTCGGATCTTTGGCATCAAAGTCTCCATTTATTTGAGATATTGCGAGGTTTGAATCCCGAGGCACATCTAGGCGCTGAATGTCCATGGAGACGGCCATCCGAAGACCATGCAACAGAGCCTCATATTCGGCCTGCATTATTGGAGTCTGTATATAATATTTGGAGTATGTATTGGACTGTATCTCCAGTGGGGGATGTGAGGACGACGCCTTCTCCTAGACCTGCCAGCATTTTAGAGCCGTCGAAGTGCATGATCCAGTTGGACTATGTGTCGTACTCTTTAGGGAGTTCGGCCTCTGTCCATTCGGCGACCAAGTCCGCCAGTACATGGGATTTAATGGCTCGTCGTGGTTTATATGTTATGTCGAATGGGAGGAGCTCTATGGCCCACTTGGCAATCCGGCCCATGGCATCGCGGTTGTTTATTATGTCATAAAGTGGTACTTCGGAGGCCACCGGGATTGAACACTCTTGAAAGTAGTGTCGTAATTTCCAGGATGCCATGAAGACCGTGTATGCTATTTTTTGATAATGCGGGTACCGGGATTTGCATGGTGTGAGGACAATGGATACGTAGTATACCAGCTCCTGAACCAGAAATTTGTGTCCGTCCTCCTCTCGTTTGACGACGAGCACCGCACTCACAACTTGGTGTTGCGGCTATGTATAACAACATACGTTCACCGACATTCGGCGCGGCCAGAATTGGGTTGCTTTCTAAAAGAGCCTTTATTTCCTCTAGTCCGGCCGTTGCCGCGTCCGTCCACTCAAAGTGTTCGGTTCGTCGAAGTAGGCGATAAAGTGGCAATGCCTTTTCTCCCAATCTGGACATAAATCGGCTTAAAGCTGCCACACATCCAGTTAGTTTCTGGATTTGTTTGAGGTCTGTTGGGGTAGCCAACTGTGACAAAGCTCGTATTTTAGCTGGGTTTGCTTCAATTCCTCTATTAGAAATGATGAATCCCAACAGCTTTCCGGCGGGAACACCGAAAACACATTTTTCGGATTGAGCTTAATGTCATATGTTCGGAGGTTATCGAACGTGAGCCTTAGATCGTCTATTAAAGACTCGGCATGTCTGGTCTTGATGACTATGTCGTTGACGTATGCTTCAACTGTTTTGCCGGTTTGTTTCTCTAGGCAAGTTTGAGTCACGCGTTGGTAGGTGGCACCGGCGATTTTGAGCCTGAAAGGCATAGTGTTGAAGCAGAAAGGCCCGTATGGGGTTATAAATGCCGTTGCGGCTTGATCGGACTCCGCCATCTTGATTTAATGGTACCCGGAGTATGCGTCGATGAAACACAGTGAGTCATGTCATGTGGTAGCATCGATGATCTGATCTATGCGTGGGAGAGGGAAGGGATCCTTAGGGCAGACCTTGTTGAGGTCTTTGAAATCAACACATAGGCGCCAGGATTTATCCTTCTTTGGTACCATCACCAAGTTTGGTAGCCAATCCGGGTGTTTTATTTCTCTGATGAATCCAGCCTCGAGTAACTTGGTCGGATCCTCTCCCATAGCTTGTCATTTGGATTCCCAAAAGCGCCGTTGTGTTTGCTTGACCGGCTTGTATCCATTCAGTATGTTAAGGCTGTGTTAGGCCAGCCTGCGTGGGATCCCCGACATATCAGAAGGGTGCCAGGCAAAAATATCCCAATTCTCGCATAGGAACGCCCGCAGTGCAACTTCGATTGTGGGGTCCGGTTATGCCCCGATGGATGCTGTCTTCGAGGAGTCCGTTGGGTGGACCTGAAATTTGACTATTTTGTCCGCTGGTTTGAAGGAGGTGGACTTGGATCGCTTATCGAGTATCATGTCGTCCCTATCCATTGTGGAGCATAATGCAGTTAATTCTTCAGCCACGAGGGCTTCAGACAATGCTTCGAGGGCCAAGGCGGCTGTCTTATTTTCGGCACAGAGTGTTGTGTCCGGATCACTGGCAAGGGTGATAATTCCATTGGGCCCGGGCATCTTGAGCTTTATGTACCTGTAATGTGGTATAGCTTGGAAGCTCGCAAACGCATCCCGCCCTAACAAGGAGTGATACCCACTATTGAAAGGGGCCACCTGAAAGGTTATCTCTTCGGACCTATAATTCTCCGGCATGCCGAATACCACATCGAGTGTGATTTTTCCCACACATCATGCCTCCCAGCTGGGAATAATTCCTCTAAAGATTGTGCTGCTTTGTTCAATGCGGCTCCTATCTATTTCCATTTTGTTGAGAGTTTCCTCGCAAATGAGGTTTAGTCTGCTACCGCCATCCATGAGCAGTTTGGTAAGCTGGAAGCCGTCCACGATTGGACTGAGGACCAAAGCGGCTGGTGCCCGGACTGTCTTGAATTGTGGTTTGTCACTGGCACTGAAAGTTATGGCCGTGTCATTCTAGGGGTTTATTGGTGCAACTTGGCAGACTTCGGCGAGGCCACGGAGTGCTCGCTTGCGCTTGTTACCTGAGGCAAAAGTCTCAAAGACGATCAGTACTGTACGTTGTGCTCCGTGGGGTGTTGCTCCGCGGTGTTTTTTATGAGGAGATCCTCGCCGCTCTTGGCCACCTGCCGAAGTATCCAACATGCTCTAAGGTTGTGTGTTGGTATGGTATCCGGTGTGGTGTGTATTTTGCATGGCCTATCGAGCCACCCTTCCAAAATGGTTGTGTGCCCTACAATGGGCTTTGATTTCTTCGTGATTGGATCGGGCGACCTACGAGGGTACACCCTTTTTGTTTGGACGAGGGATTTAGCGAGGGCGAGTGGATCCCAAAAGACTGCCTGAGTTTTCCACGCGCTTTCCATCACGCAGTACTTCTGTACTATGATCACCAAGTCATCGAAGCGTGATATGTGACGGTGATTTATGGCGTTAAGGAGTCCCTTGTCCGTGCAATTTTTGCAGAATAATGAGATTGCGTCTTCTTCACGACAATCCTTGAGCTTGTCCTTAACATTGAGGAAACTTGCCCAAAAGTGATGTACCGTCTCTTGGGACTATTGTCTGATGCGTGAAAGATCGCTTGAGTCTGGGTGGCTGGGTGTATTTGAGTTCGAACCCAGATCCGGATCGTGACCGAGAGCTTGAGGAGTTTCTGAGCTTAATAGTTCAGACTCCGGGATGTAAACCAATTTTTCCGGCCCACAGTCCGATTCTAAGTTCGGAGTTCGGGGCGCGTCTTCCCGCAGGCATGTATCCGGCTTGGTGAGATCAGAAATCCGGACATATTTTGTCCTCAATATGGGGGAAGAGTTGTTGGATCGCTCCTCCACCACCGCTATCTAATGTGTGAACGGCAGAGATTCAATCTCTCTTTGATCGGGTTTAAGCCCAATCTGGTCGTAGTCCGAAGCGACTCCCAGAGCGGCAATGCGATCCAGGAGCTCGTTTAAAGACGATAACTCCATTGGATCCATCTGCTCGGCGTATTCCGAGTTGACGCGGAGGCGATTTTCGATGACTTGAGAAGTCATGGTCGGCCCGACCGCCGAACGGGCGGTCAAGATGAAGCCGCCCAGCTAGAGAGTTTGGCCTGAGGCTAGAGCTCCCCCGGAGGTGATGTTGTCCTTGATAACAAGGCGAGCCATCCACCCTATCTTCAACATTAAAGTTAAACACTCAATGAAAGCACCAATGTCGGTGTCAGAACCGGCGGATCTCGGGTAGGGTGTTCCGAACTGTGCGTCTAAGGCTAATGGTAACAGGAGGCGGGGGACACAATGTTCACCCAGGTTTGGGCCCTCTCGATGGAGGTAATACCCTACTTCCTGCTTGATTGATCTTGATGATATGAGTATTACAAGAGTTGATCTACCACGAGATCGTAGAGGCTAAACCCTAGGACCTAGCCTATGATTATGATTGTTGTTGTCCTACGGACTAAACCCTCTGGTTTATATAGACACCGGAGGGGGCTAGGTTTACATAGAGTCAGTTACAGAGAAAGGAATCTTCACATCCTAACCGCCAAGCTTGCCTTCCACGCAAAGGAGAGTCCCATCCGGACACGGGATGAAGTCTTCTATCTTGTATCTTCATACTCCAACAGTCCGGAATACGCATATAGTCCGGCTGTCCGAGGACTCCTTAATCTAGGACTCCCTCAGCAGGCGTGCCCCCCACCCTCGTGGATAGGGTGTGGGCCCCCTAGTCTTGATTCTTTTGCCAGTATTTTTTATTAATTCCAAAAATATTCTCCGTGAAGTTTTAGGTCATTCCGAGAACTTTTATTTCTGCCCAAAAATAACACCATGGCAATTCTTCTGAAAACAGTGTCAGTCCGGGTTAGTTCCATTCAAATCATGCAAGTTAAAGTCCAAAACAAGGGCAAAAGTGTTTAGAAAAGTAGATACGATGGAGATGTATCAACTCCCCCAAACTTAAACCTTTGCTTGTCCTCAAGGAATTCAGTTGACAAACTAAGAGTGATAAAGAAAAACTTTTACAAACTCTGTTTGCTCTTGCTGTTGCAAATATGTAAAGCCCAGCATTCAAGTTTTCAGCAAAGATTATGAACTAACCACATTCACAATAACATCTAGGTCCCATATTTACTCATATCAATGGCATAATCAACTAGCGAGCAATAATAATAAATCTCGGATGACAACACTTTCTCAAAACAATCATAATATGACGTAACAAGATGGTATATCGCTAGCCCTTTCTAAGACCATAAAACATAAATGTAGAGCACCTCTGAAGATCAAGGACTGACTGGACATTGTAATTCATGGTAAAAGAGATCCAGTCATAGTTATACTCAATATAAATTAATAGTAATGGATGCAAATGACAGCGGTGCTCTCCAACTGGTGCTTTTTAATAAGAGGATGATGACTCAACATAAAAGTAAATAGATAGGCCCTTCACTAAGGGAAGCAGGGATTTGTAGAGGTGCCAGTGCTCGAGTTTTGAAATAGAGATAAATAATATTTTGGGTGGTACACTTTCATTGTCAACATAACAACCGAGAGATCTCGATATCTTCCATGCTACACACATTATAGGCGGTTCCCAAACAGAATGGTAAAGTTTATACTCCCCCACCAGCAACAAGCATCAATCCATGGATTTCCCGAAACAACGGGTGCCTCCAACTAACAACAATCCAGGGGGAGTTTTTTTGCAATTATTTTGATTTGATCATGGCACTGGGCATCCTGGTTACCGCCCAGAAAATTGTATTCTAATTCTGTTGGCAAGAAATTATCTTTTGCGGTCTTTCAAAATTATAATGCATGTCGAGGTTATCGGTATCCGGCTACAGAAAATTGTATTCAAACTACTGAAGACGCTGGTTATTCTATCCCGCCACATGAGAAAGTTGTCATTCATCCCGCGCCGCCGGTGAGCCTTCGGTGGACGTCGACGAGGCCATCTATCTCGTTTGGTACGGTTCAAGATCTTCTGCCGTTATCTGATCGTTCGCCGACTATCTCGGGCGGGAATTCGGGTTCTTTGAATGTGGACGTGCCAACACGTGCCACGGGCCATGGGCTGCTCTCTGTTGGGTCTGACCGGGCTGGCCCAGCTTCTTCTGCGGATAATATGGATATTCCTTCTTCTCAGCAAGCAAGGGATGATTTTGAGGATTTAATTTCCAATATGGTTGATGAGGTTCTCACGTGTCAAAAGTGTTTGAGGAAGGGACACTTTGCGGCCGCTTGCACGTCCAAGTTGTGGTGCATTTCTTGCCTTAGGACGGGTCACATCAGGAAGGATTGCAACAAATTTGCACAGGTTTTGGGGCTTGTTTGGCAACCCAAATCCGCTAACGCTACGACTTCCGAGGCGCGCTGCGAGAATATCTCTCTGACAATGCTTTTACCAAACTTGGACCTCCCTTCCACTTCCGCATTAACTCCCCCGTCCAGTTCCATCAGCCCTGGCCCCAAGACTCCCTTTGCCTCGCCGCCTGAAACCCCTCCTCCGCCGTTGCACTCGCCGTCGTTGGAGGCTGAGCCCTCGGTTCCGATGACGAACTTTCATCTGGATCCTCAGCTGTACGTGCCCACGGGCCACCATGTCATCGACGGAGGTGAGGATCGCCTTCCAAGAACCTTCGTCTCGCCACATACCCCAATTGTGCGCCGCCATGAGGAGTTTATGCTTGCTGAGGTAATGCCTATCCCCCAACCATATGAGATAGGTGCTGCTAGAGAGGCTGTAGTTCAGTGGTTGCAAGAGCATGGAGTTTTAGTCAGATCGGCTCAGCCATGGATTCGCTTTGTGGTGCTTTTTGAGCTTCACGATGCTGCTGTCCGTTTCCATCTGCTGCAGCTCCCGCCGCAGCCACTGGGCAATGATCTCTTTGTGTGCTTTATGAAGCATGACGAGGGAGAAAATTTCCGCGGAGTTCAGGGTTTCCGTCAGGGCCTTCTCATGTTTCTGGGCATTCCTTTGGATCTTCGCAATACAAAGTGTATCAGGGCTGCTGTCAACACTTTCGGCAAATTTCATTATTGGGTTACCGAGGATCCTTACTTGGTCAGGTCTCTGGTATTTGCTTCCTTCCCTGAAGACATTCTGGTGCCAAGTGATGGGGTGTTTATGGATTTTGCACCCTATGGAGGTGCAAGAGTTTCTTGGACTGCTCCACTATATATCTTGGGGGCCAACTTTGCTGAGCAGATGCCGCAAGATGAGGATTGGATGCCCATCAATGGCAATCCGCATCTGGTGCCTGGTGTTCCATTCCATGAGATGCCCCCTTTCAACTTACCTGCTTTCCCTGCTTTGGGATGGAACGCAGTGCCTCCACCTGCTCCGGTGGTCAATGAGGTTGCTGATGATAACTGGGGAAACTGGGATGACGATGTTGACCCTGAACCTGTGCAGGACCAGGAGTCCATGGTGGTAGATTTATCTACTCAGCCAAGCTCGGCTGCTGACGCCAATGTGCCGCCTGTTGTAGTTCTTGATGATGAGCAGCCCGAGGCCCCTGTTCCTCCTCCATTCAATGAGGAGTTTTCTCCTGATCAGTGGGCCATTGTGGTCTACAGCCTCCTGTGATTAGGGAGGATTTTGTTATGCCTGTTGTGCCTTATGGGCCTCCTCTACCTCCTGAATTGATTTGGAGAAGATCCTTTGAAACTATGCTACAAGCTCCTATGGTGTTTTCTGTCCCCAAGCCAGTATCAATGCGGCCTCTGTCGCCTGTCGTTCTGTCTAAGCGGAGCTGGGATTTCGCTTTCTCTGATATGGATTTGCCTTGTCTCACTTGGAAGGATCAGGAAGTGGCCAGGCCGGTTGCTAGAGCACTGTTCGTTGATTCTGCACCTGATCAGGTAGTTCCTCCTGTGTCTATTGCTCCTCCTGTGTCTGTGGTGACTGCAAGAAGGCCCCGGCAACCTTTGGCGCCAACACCAATTGTTGATACTACCGTCAGACGTTGCACTAGGAGTTTTGTTAAGCGGGATGGTTTCAAGCCCGTTTTTCATGAGCTTGCTATACAGCCCAAGAAGAAGAAGCCCAGAGCGAAGCCCTTCATGGCCCATGAGTCTGAAGAGCAGGCTTCTGAAGAAATCCCCCCGGCGACACTGTAACGCCCTCGATGCGGCTATAGCTCCTACGTGTCGAGGCACGACTTAGAGGCATAACCGCATTGAAAGCAATGTCGCAAGTCAGGCAATCATTACAACATCCCATGTAATATATAATAAAAGGGGGAGATAACATAGTTGGCTTACACTCGCCACGTCACATCAGAGTACATAAATAACATCCATCATACAAATCACTCATGGCCCGACTACGGTGCCAAAATAGAAAAGACCCCCAACATGCGACAAGGTCCTGAATCGATAACCCCAACTAGGCACCACTACTGATCATCCGGAAAGGACACATAGTATCGCTGAGAGTCCTCGTCGAACTCCCACTTGAGCTCGTAATCGTCAACTGGAGCAGAAACACCTGGACCTGCATCTGGAGTTGTAGTATCTGTGAGCCACAGGGACTCAGCAATCTCACACCCACGCGATCAAGACTATTTAAGCTTATGGGACAGGATAAGGCAAATATATGTGGAGCTGCAGCAAGCGACTAGCATATGTGGTGGCTAACTTATACGCAAAAGGGAGCGAGAAGAGAAGGCGAAGCACGAGCGAGAAGCTAAAGGAACATCCTGCACAAGCATAACTCCAACACCGTGTCCACTTCCCGGACTCCGCCGAGAAGGGGCCATCACGGTAACTCCCACGGTTGATTCATTTTAATTAAGTTTAGTTCAAGTGATCTACAACCGGACATTAACAAATTCCCATCTGCCCATAACCGCGGGCACGGCTTTCGAAAGATCAATCCCTGCAGGGGGGTCCCAACTTAGCCCATAACAAGCTCTCACGGTCAACGAAGGAATAGACCTCCACCCAAGACACACCGATCAGACTCGGTATCTCGGTACAACAAGATGATTCGACAGGTTAAAACAAGTCCAGCAACACCGCCCGAATGTGCCGACAAATCCCGATAGGAGCTGCACATATCTCTTTCTCAGGGCACACTCAGATGAGCAATCCGTACAACTAAAACCAACCCTTGAGTTTCCCCGAGGTGGCGCTGCACAGGGCTCTAGTTCGGACCAACACTCAGAGGAGCACTGGCCCGTGGGGGGCTAAAATAAAGATGACCTTCGGGCTCCGGAAACCCAAGGGAAAAGAGGCTAGGTGGCAACTGGTAAAACCAATGTTGGGCATTGCTGGAAAAGCTTTAATCAAGGCGAACCTTCAAGGGGTTCCCATTATAGCCCAACCGTGTAAGGGACGCAACAATCCGGGAACATAACACCGATATGACGGAAACTAGGGCGGCAAGAGTGGAACAAAACACTAGGCGAGAGGCCGAGCCTTCCACCCTTTACCAAGTATATAGATGCATTAAATAACATAGCAATATAATGATATCCCAACAAGTAAATAAATGTTCCAACAAGGAACGGCTCCAATCTTCACCTGCAGCTAACAACGCTATAAGAAGGGCTGAGCAAAGCGGTAACATAGCCAATCAACGGTTTGCTAGGACAATGGTGGGTTAGAGGTTCAACATGGCAATTGGGAGGCTGACAAGCAAAAGGTAGGCATCGTAGCAGTGGCAAAGCAAAAGAGCGAGCAAACTAGCATAGCAAAGATAGTAGTGATATCGAGGGTATGATCATCTTGCCTGCACAGTTGTCAGAGTTGACTGGATCCTCACAAGCAAACTCAACGGGCTCCTCGGTAGCGAACTCGTCTCCCGGCTCTACCCAACAAGACAAACAAGCAACAAGGATACAATCAACCACGGGCAAGTCCAAGCAATATGATGAAATGACGATATGCTATGCGGGATGCGATGCGGGATGCAAAATGCAAGATATGACAGGAAATGCATGAACCTGGCATCAACTTGGAAAACCAAGTGTGCCACTGGATAGAGGGGATGAAATCGATTGGAAACGATATAAAGATCATTGGAATCGGAGCTACGGTTTGGAAATGGCAAGCGTTTTAAGATACGACACCGGTCTGCGATTTACAGCAAGTAGGCATCTAAATGCAACGAAATGAACATGCTACAGCCACCAAACATGAAAACAAAATACATGGCAGTGAAGTACACAAGATGGTTGACAAAACACTAGCACTGATCCATAGGCAAATTCATCCATTAAGAGGTTCAAACAAGCATGGCTAAAACGCAAATGCAAAACAGATTCCAGACTTAGTGAAATTAACACTAGTCTGAAATTTCAGATCACGATGCTCTCTTCGGAGCAGCAAAACAACATGATAGAAAATCTGAACATGACAAGTAAGAACATGGCATGGAGCTACTCAACAATCTTAACAAAACACCCAAAGTGACCTGGGGCCAAAAGGGTTCACAAAATACTCTACCGAGCTCACGAACATAGCTCGAACACAATCAGTTTTCAGACTTAGTGAAAACTGAGACATGCTGAAATTGTAACTCACGAAGGCATGTAAACGAGCTCGATGCACTCACTACGGTGCAAGTCATGGCAAGGAAAGCATATAACCAGCAATAAGGCACAATGTGCTAGCTACACATGGCAAGAACGAAGGCATAGCATGCATGGAACACTAACGGTAGCATCGGCAAAATCGCAAACAAGTTGACGATCTGCCCAGATTAACAACGAAGCAAAAGTTGAGCTCGATTGAGTCAACCTAGAGCACTCCACATATGCCAACAAAGACATGGATGGATAGAGCATAACATAAGTATCAAAACTCCCTTACTGATCATCCTCAAAAGAGGCACGGATCACTAGGAAACAAGCTGGACATATAGCATCATGAACTAAAATATCCCAGACTTAGTGAAAATCACCAAGTCTCTGAAATCTGCAATCTCAGGTACCTTTCTTCGCAAGCTTGCACAAGACAACACACACATCCTAAAAATGCATGAATGGCACCTCTGGAAAGAAGACAAAATGCTTAACAATTCATCCCAAAGGGGCACAGGCATATCGTGCACGAATTAAACATGGCAAAAATGACAAAAGTGCATGATGAACTAACGGATCTGCAATCTAACTCACGAAGCCTCCTTCTAACAGAATTTTGGGTATCAAGATGACCTCAAATGCAAATGATGCAATGGAATGAAATGATGTACATGTCGAGTCGAAGATTTTGATATATCATATGCCCAAAACGGAGCTACGGATGTGGAGATACGGGTCCTCGAACAGGAGCATATGGAGTAAAAATCTAGGGACTTAGTGAAAAAAAACTACCCCAGGATCCAGATCTAGGGTTCGGGCACGCGGCCCGAGACGGCGGCGGATCTCGCCGGGATTCCTGTAGACGACGGCGGCGGCCGGAGAGGAAGTAGCCGGAGCGGGGAGGGGGGGCCGGACGGCGAGGAGGAAGCGGCGCGGCGGGCGGTCGCCGGAGCCGGGAGCTCCTCTCCCTGGCGCGGGCGCCGGCGAGGGCTTGGGGCGGCGGGGCGAGGTGCTCCGGGCGGCGGTCGGCAATGGCGCCACGGCGGCCGGAGCGGGCGAGCGTCGCCGGGCTCGGGGGCGGCGACTGGAGGAGGAGGCGGGCGGCGTAGCGGGCCGGAAGGGCCCCGCACGGGCCTCGCGGGCCCGCGGTCGGCGGCGAACTGGGGACCGGCCCCGGGACACGTGGCGGCGGCGGATTCGTCCCGCGGTGCCAGGCGGACACGTCCGGCGCGCGATTTTTGTCCGGCGGCGGCGGGAGGAGTTGGATCTAGGGTTATGGGGGAGAAGAACCGTGGATTTCGGAGGGGGGTGTATATATAGGCATAAGTGGAGCTAGGAGAGTCCAAATGAGGTGCGGTTTTCGCCCACACGATCGTGATCGAACGCTCTAGGACATGGAGCAGAGTTTGGTGGGTTTTGGGCCAAATTTGGGGGGTGTTGGGCTGCAACACACACGAGGCCTTTTCGGTCCCTCGGTTAACCGTTGGAGTATCAAACGAAGTCCAAATGATACGAAACTTGACAGGCGGTCTACCGGTAGTAAACCAAGGCCGCATGAAAAGTCTCGGTCCAATCCGGAAATGTTTGAACCCCACACACGAAAGAATACTAGAAATGACCACCGGAGGAGAACGAAGCGCCGGAATGCAAAACGGACAACGGGGAAAATGCTCGAACGCATGAGATGAACATGTATGCAAATGCGATGCACGAGATGACATGATATGAGATGCATGAAAACGAAAACAACACACGGAGACAAGGACCCGAACCCGAGAAACAAATATAACTTAGCGCCGGAGACGACAAGAGTTGGAGTACAAATGGAGAAAGTTACATCTGGGGCGTTACAACACTCCACCACTACGAAAAGATCTCGTCCCGAGATCTAGGACTGAAAGAACTCCGGGTACTCAGAACGGAGGTGATCCTCGCGTTCCCAGGTAGCTTCATGGTCGGAATGGTGAGACCACTTAACTTTGAGAAATTTGATTGACTTGTTGCGAGTCTTGCGTTCAGTCTCTTCAAGAATAGCAACTGGGTGCTCACGATAAGAGAGATCTTCTTGGAGCTCAATGTCCTCGAAGTTGACGGTGCGGTCAGGAGTCTTGAAGCACTTTCGAAGCTGAGAGACATGGAACACATCATGAACATTTGGAAAGTTTGAAGGAAGCTCAAGTTGATAGGCGAGGTCGCCTCTCTTGCTGACAATCTTGAAAGGTCCCACGTATCTAGGGGCAAGCTTCCCTTTGATACCGAAGCGACGAGTACCTTTCATAGGAGAGACGCGGAGGTAAACATGATCTCCGATCTCGAAAGCCAGATCACGGTGCTTACTATCATAGTAGCTCTTCTGGCGGGACTGGGCTGCTTTGAGGTTATCACGAATGACTTTGCACATTTCTTCTGCCTCTGTGATTAGGTCATTGCCCAGCAGCTGACGTTCACCGGTTTCAGACCAGTTGAGAGGGGTACGGCACTTCCTGCCATATAGAATTTCAAAGGGGGCCTTGCCCGAACTTGCTTGAAAGCTGTTGTTGTATGAGAATTCAGCATAAGGAAGACAGTCCTCCCACTTCATGCCGAAAGAAATCACACAAGCCCTGAGCATGTCTTCGAGAATCTAGTTGACACGCTCGACTTGACCGCTTGTTTGAGGATGGAAAGCTGTGCTGAAGCGGATGTTGGTGCCCATGGCTTTCTGAAAAGAATCCCAAAACTTGGAGGTAAAGATGCTGCCACGGTCTGAAGATATCACTTGAGGAATACCGTGCAAAGAGACAATGCGAGAGGTATAGAGTTCCGCCAATTGAGCTGCAGTGATTGACTCTTTGATAGGCAAAAAGTGAGCCACTTTGGTGAGCTTGTCGATGACAACAAAGATAGCATCATTGCCACGCTTGGACTTTGGAAACCCAGTCACGAAGTCCATTTCAATGTGGTCAAACTTCCATTCTGGAATGGCAAGAGGTTGGAGGAGACCAGCTGGCCTTTGGTGTTCTGCCTTCACTCTTCTGCAGACATCACATTCATTCACGAATTGAGTGATCTCGCGCTTCATTCGAGTCCACCAATAAGCTTGCTTGAGGTCCTGATACATCTTCGTACTCCCAGGGTGGATGGAGAGGAGAGAGTTGTGAGCCTCGTTCATGATCACCTTACGAAGTTCACCTTTGGGCACAACAATTCGATCCTCGAAGAAGAGAGTGTCCTTGTCATCAAGTCGGTAGCACTTGTACTTGGACTGACTCTTTGCAATACCAATCTTCACCTTCTTCACCATATCATCAAGAAGCTGGGCTTGGCGAATCTGGTCTTCCAAGGTAGGAGAAACTTGAAGGTTAGCGAGGAAACCTTGGGGAACAAACTGCAGATTAAGTTTGCGGAAAGCTTCACAAAGCTCGGGTCGATAAGGCTTGAGAATCAGACTGTTGCAATATGCTTCCCTGCTCAAAGTGTCAGCAATCACATTAGCCTTGCCTGGAGTATACTCGATACTCGGATTGTACTCTTGAATCATTTCGACCCATCGAGTCTGCCTGAGGTTGAGATTAGGCTGAGTGAAGATGTACTTGAGACTCTTGTGGTCAGTGAAAATATCCACTTTCCTTCCCAATAGAAGATGTCTCCAAGTCAACAAAGCGTGCACAACTGCCGCCAACTCGAGATCATGAGTGGGGTAGTTCTTCTCATTAGGCTTCAACTGGCGAGAGGTATAAGCAACAACTTTCTCCTCTTGCATCAGTACAGCACCGAGACCTTGGAGAGAGGCATCACAAAAGACCTCGTACGGCTTGGTTTCATCAGGCGGAGTCAGAACTGGAGCAGTGATCAATTTCTCTTTCAAAGAGTTGAAAGCAATATCACACTCCGGAGACCAAACGTACTTGACGTGCTTCTGAAGAAGATTTGAGAGAGGCTTGGCGATCTTAGAAAAGTTTTCAACGAATCTTCTGCAATAGCTTGCGAGACCGAGGAAACTGCGGAGTTGCTTCACGTTCTGAGGAGGTTCCCAATTCACAATTGCGGACACCTTCTCAGGATTCACGGAAATGCCCTTGGCAGAGATGATATGACCAAGATAAAGAACCTCATCGAGCCAAAATTCACACTTGGAGAACTTGGCGTAGAACTGATGTTCCCTGAGCTTGTCAAGAACCAAACGCAAGTGCTTGGCATGATCTTCCTTGTTCTTCGAGAAAACCAGAATGTCGTCGAGATAGACCAAAACGAATTCATTGGTGTAGGGGCTGAAGATGAAGTTCATCATGCGAGAGAACGTCGGAGGAGCGTTTGCGAGGCCGAAAGACATGACGGTGTATTCATATGAACCAAAGCTTGTCCTGAACGCCGTCTTGGGAATATCTTGCTCACGAATACGAATCTGATGATAGCCCATACGGAGATCAAGCTTGGAGAATACTTGAGCACCCTTGAGTTGTTCGAACAGCTCATTGATGTTGGGAAGTGGGTATTTGTTCTTGATGGTCTTCTTGTTTACTGGACGGTAATCAACACAAAGTCGACTCGATCCATCCTTCTTCTTCACAAAAAGAACACCACAACCCCACGGAGAAGTACTAGGCCGAATGAGACCCAATCTTTCTTGCTCATCGAGTTGTTTCTTCAACTCCTTCAACTCTTCGGGGTCGAGCTTGTAGGGACGTTTGCACACAGGTTCCGTACCGGGCTCAAGTTCAATAACAAATTCAACCGGCCGGTTTGGAGGCATCCCTGGAAGTTCTTCTGGAAAAACGTCTTGATACTCACAAACAACCGGAATCTGCGAAATAGCATCCAATTCACCCTTCTCATTGAGAGAAAACAACCGGATGGTATTATCCCGAGCAGCAAAGACAATTACATCCTCAGACGAATGAGTCAGTTGAATCTGCCTGGCTGCACAATCAAGCTGAGCTTTATGCTTAGAGAGCCAGTCCATCCCAAGAATAAGATCAATGTCAGAATTGCCAAGAACCACCGGAGAAGAGAGAAACTTGCAGTCACCCAAAGTGATTGTAACATCCGGAACACACACTCGAGATGTCAAGAGGCTGGCCGGAGAGTCAATAGACAACGGTCTCGGCAACATTTGAGTAACAAAATCATGCTTGGAAGCAAAAGGTCTCGAGATGAAACAATGTGATGCACCAGTGTCAAAAAGAACTTTTGCAGGAATATCATTAACAGGAAGGTTACCCATGATCACATCTGAAGAATCCTCTGCCTGAGCTGCATTCACCATATTGACCTTGGCGTGCTTGGGATTGTGCTTGACCACAGCTGTACTTGCCGATCTGACAGGAGGAGGAGGAGGAAGACGCCTCTGGTTGGTACACTTGTTGGCATAGTGACCCTTCTGTTGGCACTTGTTGCACGTGACCTCTGAAAGCAGATGGTGATACGGAGCACTCGGTCTTGGCGCTTGAGACGAAGACTTGTTCTGAAAGCCTGGGTTGGGTGGGTGGGAGAAACCACTGCCACCTTTGCTCTTCTGCTGAAACGGCTGACGGAACGGAGGAGGAAGCCAATACTTCTGCTGCTTGACCACTTGAGTAGAGGAAGACGGAGTAACATCTCTGGCACGCTTCCTGGAAGCATCACACCTCATCTGAGCAGCCTCTTGCTTCAGTGCCATGTTGTAGAACTCATCGTATCTCAATGGCTCAAAGAGGACAAGAGCGAGCTGAATTTCCTCACGAAGACCACCCCTGAACTGATAGATCATGCTCTTCTCATCAGGAACATCCTGCTTGGCAAAACGGGCGAGCTCCTGGAACAACTTGTTGTAGTCATAGACAGACAAAGAGCCTTGCTTCAGATTGCGGAATTCCTGACGCTTACTCTCAACCACACTTTGAGGGATGTGATGAGCGCAGAAATCTTGACGGAAATCATCCCAAGTGATAACACGTCCACCTCTGGAATCCTTGTACTGCTGGAACCACTCTGCAGCCTGACCTTTGAGCTGGAAAGAAGCGAACTTGACGAATTCTTCAGGCCTGACGTTGCTGCATTCAAAATGCTTGCCCAGATCCACTAGCCAATCGTCAGCATCGGTAGCCTCAACACAACCGCTGAACGTTTTTGGGCCATTAGCAAGGAACTGGTTCAGTGTAGCAAAATGGTGCTGATTGTGGCCTTGATTCCCTTGACTGCCTTGATTCCGCTCTTGGAGGATTTGCATGATCAACTGTGTGTTTTCATTAGTAGCGGCCATCACAGCTTGCCATGCTTCCGGAGGAGGCGGAGGTGGAGGCGGATCAGGATTCGGAGTCGTGCGCGTTGGAGGAGCCATCCTGAAGAGGTTGACCACCATTAGCACATAGGTAGATAACAATATAGAAGCTGAATCCAACGGAATGAAAATTGCAACATATAGTCTTCACATCCGAACAAAATGAACGAATGCATTCCTCTTCAAATGGTCACATATCCATAAATTGCGAAGCCACGAAGAATTAAGGTAGAGAAATAAATCAACAAGGTACGGATGAAGAACGAATAATCGATAAGAAATCCCAATCTCAAACCAATATCCGTGGAAGAAGAACTAGAGCTACTAGAATTCCCACCTATGAAATTCCCGAACCTTTCTGGTTATGCAATCAGGTGTTGGGGATACAGGGGAAGCACAATATCTCACCCAAACTAGCAAATCCTACATCCAACTGTATCCATCCTTCAACACATAACCAAGAAAAAACTTCGGAAACCATCTAGCTCAACCTTCGAAAAACATCCGTTATACAAGTTATGGCGATACTCCCGAACTCCCGCCCCAGTACTGGGTGGCGTCGAGGTTATCTCACCAACGAACTGCATAAAAGAGATTTTCGATGTCGGCGAACATATCTCAAGTATACCAGAATTGCAACGATAAAATTGTGACGACAACACCTCGGAGCTCAACTCCCCGGGACACTGCCACAACCCCTAAAGACAGGAGGCACCAAGAACAATGTTCTCGTCACAAAACCATCGGAACAAATCCAAGATACTCGCGTGATCCTAAAAAAATTAGTGAAATTTGAGAAGAGAAGAGTCAAAACTCTACGTCAGGATGCCTTACCAGAGCGATGAGGAGACTGGGAAGTAAAAAGAATTCCTAAGCTCTCCGATATATAATTCCTAAGGACTCAAAACATTTTTCTAGACACAACTCGGCTGCTAAAAACGATCAAGCAATGGGGCTCCTAAAGTCGGGGAAGGCTCTGATTACCAACTTGTAACGCCCTCGATGCGGCTATAGCTCCTACGTGTTGAGGCACGACTTAGAGGCATAACCGCATTGAAAGCAATGTCGCAAGTCAGGCAATCGTTACAACATCCCATGTAATATATAATAAAAGGGGGAGATAACATAGTTGGCTTACACTCGCCACGTCACATCAGAGTACATAAATAACATCCATCATACAAATCACTCATGGCCCGACTACGGTGCCAAAATAGAAAAGACCCCCAACATGCGACAAGGTCCTGAATCGATAACCCCAACTAGGCACCACTACTGATCATCCGGAAAGGACACGTAGTATCGCTGAGAGTCCTCGTCGAACTCCCACTTGAGCTCGTAATCGTCAACTGGAGCAGAAACACCTGGACCTGCATCTGGAGTTGTAGTATCTGTGAGCCACAGGGACTCAGCAATCTCACACCCACGCGATCAAGACTATTTAAGCTTATGGGACAGGATAAGGCAAATATATGTGGAGCTGCAGCAAGCGACTAGCATATGTGGTGGCTAACTTATACGCAAAAGGGAGCGAGAAGAGGAGGCGAAGCACGAGCGAGAAGCTAAAGGAACATCCTGCGCAAGCATAACTCCAACACCGTGTCCACTTCCCGGACTCTGCCGAGAAGGGGCCATCACGGTAACTCACACGGTTGATTCATTTTAATTAAGTTTAGTTCAAGTGATCTACAAACGGACATTAACAAATTCCCATCTGCCCATAACCGCGGGCACGGCTTTCGAAAGATCAATCCCTGCAGGGGGGTCCCAACTTAGCCCATAACAAGCTCTCACGGTCAACGAAGGAATAGACCTCCACCCAAGACACACCGATCAGACTCGGTATCTCGGTACAACAAGATGATTCGACAGGTTAAAACAAGTCCAGCAACACCGCCCGAATGTGCCGACAAATCCCGATAGGAGCTGCACATATCTCTTTCTCAGGGCACACTCAGATGAGCAATCCGTACAACTAAAACCAACCCTTGAGTTTCCCCGAGGTGGCGCTGCACAGGGCTCTAGTTCGGACCAACACTCAGAGGAGCACTGGCCCGTGGGGGGCTAAAATAAAGATGACCTTCGGGCTCCGGAAACCCAAGGGAAAAGAGGCTAGGTGGCAACTAGTAAAACCAATGTTGGGCATTGCTGGAAAAGCTTTAATCAAGGCGAACCTTCAAGGGGTTCCCATTATAGCCCAACCGTGTAAGGGACGCAACAATCCGGGAACATAACACCGATATGACGGAAACTAGGGCGGCAAGAGTGGAACAAAACACTAGGCGAGAGGCCGAGCCTTCCACCCTTTACCAAGTATATAGATGCATTAAGATAACATAGCAATATAATGATATCCCAACAAGTAAATAAATGTTCCAACAAGGAACGGCTCCAATCTTCACCTGCAGCTAACAACGCTATAAGAAGGGCTGAGCAAAGCGGTAACATAGCCAATCAACGGTTTGCTAGGACAATGGTGGGTTAGAGGTTCAACATGGCAATTGGGAGGCTGACAAGCAAAAGGTAGGCATCGTAGCAGTGGCAAAGCAAAAGAGCGAGCAAACTAGCATAGCAAAGATAGTAGTGATATCGAGGGTATGATCATCTTGCCTGTACAGTTGTCAGAGTTGACTGGATCCTCACAAGCAAACTCAACGGGCTCCTCGGTAGCGAACTCGTCTCCCGGCTCTACCCAACAAGACAAACAAGCAACAAGGATACAATCAACCACGGGCAAGTCCAAGCAATATGATGAAATGACGATATGCTATGCGGGATGCGATGCGGGATGCAAAATGCAAGATATGACAGGAAATGCATGAACCTGGCATCAACTTGGAAAACCAAGTGTGCCACTGGATAGAGGGGATGAAATCGATTGGAAACGATATAAAGATCATTGGAATCGGAGCTACGGTTTGGAAATGGCAAGCGTTTTAAGATACGACACCGGTCTGCGATTTACAGCAAGTAGGCATCTAAATGCAACGAAATGAACATGCTACAGCCACCAAACATGAAAACAAAATACATGGCAGTGAAGTACACAAGATGGTTGACAAAACACTAGCACTGATCCATAGGCAAATTCATCCATTAAGAGGTTCAAACAAGCATGGCTAAAACGCAAATGCAAAACAGATTCCAGACTTAGTGAAATTAACACTAGTCTGAAATTTCAGATCACGATGCTCTCTTCGGAGCAGCAAAACAACATGATAGAAAATCTGAACATGACAAGTAAGAACATGGCATGGAGCTACTCAACAATCTTAACAAGACACCCAAAGTGACCTGGGGCCAAAAGGGTTCACAAAATACTCTACCGAGCTCACGAACATAGCTCGAACACAATCAGTTTTCAGACTTAGTGAAAACTGAGACATGCTGAAATTGTAACTCATGAAGGCATGTAAACGAGCTCGATGCACTCACTACGGTGCAAGTCATGGCAAGGAAAGCATATAACCAGCAAGAAGGCACAATGTGCTAGCTACACATGGCAAGAACGAAGGCATAGCATGCATGGAACACTAACGGTAGCATCGGCAAAATCGCAAACAAGTTGACGATCTGCCCAGATTAACAACGAAGCAAAAGTTGAGCTCGATTGAGTCAACCTAGAGCACTCCACATATGCCAACAAAGACATGGATGGATAGAGCATAACATAAATATCAAAACTCCCTTACTGATCATCCTCAAAAGAGGCACGGATCACTAGGAAACAAGCTGGACATATAGCATCATGAACTAAAATATCCCAGACTTAGTGAAAATCACCAAGTCTCTGAAATCTGCAATCTCAGGTACCTTTCTTCGCAAGCTTGCACAAGACAACACACACATCCTAAAAATGCATGAATGGCACCTCTGGAAAGAAGACAAAATGCTTAACAATTCATCCCAAAGGGGCACAGGCATATCGTGCACGAATTAAACATGGCAAAAATGACAAAAGTGCATGATGAACTAACGGATCTGCAATCTAACTCACGAAGCCTCCTTCTAACAGAATTTTGGGTATCAAGATGACCTCAAATGCAAATGATGCAATGGAATGAAATGATTTACATGTCGAGTAGAAGATTATGATATATCATATGCCCAAAACGGAGCTACGGATGTGGAGATACGGGTCCTCGAACAGGAGCATATGGAGTAAAAATCTAGGGACTTAGTGAAAAAAAAACTACCCCAGGATCCAGATCTAGGGTTCGGGCACGCGGCCCGAGACGGCGGCGGATCTCGCCAGGATTCCTGTAGACGACGGCGGCGGCCGGAGAGGAAGTAGCCGGAGCGGGGAGGGGGGGCCGGACGGCGAGGAGGAAGCGTC
>NC_041391.1:272281973-272330143 GCF_002162155.2 Triticum dicoccoides
GGCGGCGGCGAACTGGGGACCGGCCCCGGGACACGTGGCGGTGGCGGATTCGTCCCGCGGTGCCAGGCGGACACGTCCGGCGCGCGATTTTTGTCCGGCGGCGGCGGGAGGAGTTGGATCTAGGGTTAGGGGGGAGAAGAACCGTGGATTTCGGAGGGGGTGTATATATAGGCATAAGTGGAGCTAGGAGAGTCCAAATGAGGTGCAGTTTTCGCCCACACGATCGTGATCGAACGCTCTAGGACATGGAGCAGAGTTTGGTGGGTTTTGAGCAAAATTTGGGGGGGTTGGGCTGCAACACACACGAGGCCTTTTCGGTCCCTCGGTTGACCGTTGGAGTATCAAACGAAGTCCAAATGATACGAAACTTGACAGGCGGTCTACCGGTAGTAAACCAAGGCCGCATGACAAGTCTCGGTCCAATCCGGAAATGTTTGAACCCCACACACGAAAGAAGACTAGAAATGACCACCGGAGGAGAACGAAGCGCCGGAATGCAAAACGGACAACGGGGAAAATGCTTGAACGCATGAGATGAACATGTATGCAAACGCGATGCACGAGATGACATGATATGAGATGCATGAAAATGAAAACAACACACGGAGACAAGGACCCGAACCCGAGAAACAAATATAACTTAGCGCCGGAGACGGCAAGAGTTGGAGTACAAATGGAGAAAGTTACATCTGGGGCGTTACAGACACCGATTGCGCGGCTTCAGGAAATTGGGAGAGAGTTGGAAATTGATGCCACTCTACTCTCTGTGGATGCACTTATGGTGGACCCACTTGCTTCTGCCTCCGTCGATCCTGATGTTTAGCCTGCTTCTGGACTTTTGGGTGTGGCAAGCCCCTAAGTTGGCTGCTTTTATGTTTTATGTCTGTCAGTTATGTCATGAACTTTGTTATGTCTGTGTGGTGGGTCAGACTTTGTTCTGTTATTTTGGACATGTGACATTGTGTGTCATATGGGTTATGCTTCCTAGTATGTGTTTTAATGAGTAATTCATGTAGAAACTGGAATGTGCTGTGCTGGAATGTTAGAGGTTTGAACTCTGAAGCTAGGCAGCGAGCTGTCAGACAGAAAATTGAGGAAAGTCAATGCTCTATAGCCTGCTTGCAAGAAACTAAATGTTCATCCTTCGATTCTAGATCAGTCAAAAGTTTCTGCCCTAAGAGATTTGACTCTTTTGCATGCTCCCCTTCAATAGGGGCTTCTGGTGGTATTCTTGTGGTTTGGAATTCAAATGTTTTTATTGGAAATCTAATTGAAGTTCAGCAATTTGCTGTTGTGATTAAGTTTACCTCCAGGCAGAATAATGAAAGTTCGACCTTGGTTGTTGTTTATGGTCCTTGTCAGGGGGAAGCAAGGGACAATTTTGTAACCTGGCTATATAATCTCTGTATCCCCATTGATGAGCACGGGTTATTGCTTGGTGACATCAATTTCCTTAGGTTAGTGGACAATAGAAACTTACCTGGGGGGGACATAAATGATATGTTCATCTTTAATGAGGTTATTGGACATTTGGGTCTACTTGAATTGCCAATTAAAGGTAGATCATACACTTGGTCCAATATGCAGGACATCCCTCTCCTGGAGCAGTTAGACTGGTTTTTCACATCAGTAGATTGGATCACTGACTATCCAATGACTGAAGTGTTGCCTCTGGCCAGGACAGCCTCTGACCATGTCCCTTGTTTAGTTTCAATCAAGACAACCATACCAAAATCAAATCTTTTTAGGTTTGAAAACTATTGGTTGGAACTTGAGGGCTTTATGGATTGTGTGGAATCATCTTGGCTAACCACATCTAGGAAGACTCACATTACTGCTAAGATTGCTGACAAGTTTAAGCATCTAAGAATGTGCCTTAAGAGATGGCAAATGAATGTTTCCAAGTTAAAATTGTTGATTACCAAGTGTAATCATGTGGTCTTCCTTTTAGACGAGTTGGAGGAATGGAGGCCCCTGTTTAGACAGGAGTTCAATTTCAGAAAAACTGTAAAGGTTCATTTGGAAAAGCTTTTGCAGATGCACTGCATGTACTGGAAAAAGAGATGCACTATCAGGTATATTAAGGTTGGGGGTGAGAACACCAAGTTTTTTCATGCCATGGCCACTGAGAGGCACAGGAGAGATTCAATTGCTAGTCTTAAATTACCTGATGGCTCTGTGGTCTCTGACCATGATCAAATGGCTGGCATTATTTGGAGCTGTTTTAAGAACAGAATGGGCACTTCCAGAGGGATTGTAATGGGTTTTGATTTAGCGTCTCTAATAACTCCAGTGGATGGCCTGGATGTGCTTACTAAACCCTTTGAAAAAGAGGAAATGGATGATGTTGTCAAGCACATGCCTGTGGATAAAGCACCTGGACCTGATGGTTTTAATGGTCTATTCTTCAAGAGGTGTTGGCACATCATATCAAGTGACTTCTATGATCTGGCTCATGCTTTTCATGAGGGGACTGCAGTGCTGGACAACATTAATAGTTCTTTCATTACTCTGATACCCAAGAAACTATCACCCAAGGAAGTGGAGGACTATAGGCCCATTTCTCTCACAAGCATGGGTCTGAAATTCCTTTCTAAGATGGATGCCAATAGATTTCAGAGGATAATTATGAAATGCATTCATAAGAATCAGTATGGTTTCATTAAGAGCAGAACAATTCAGGACTGCATTGGTTGGACCTTTGAGTATCTGCATTAATGCCATCAGTCAAAGAGGCCAATTGTCATCCTCAAATTGGACTTTGAGAACGCTTTTGACTCTGTTGAGCATGAAGCTATCTTCCAAATCCTAAGACACAAAGGTTTTAATGAAAAGTGGATCCTATGGATGAAGCAGCTCCTTGCCACTGGTACCTCTTCTGTCCTCCTGAATGGTGTGCCTGGGTGGAAGTTTATTTGCAAAAAAGGAGTTAGATAGGGGGACCCTGTTTCTCCTCTTCTCTTTGTGATAGCTACTGATCTTTTGCAAACAGTGATTAATGATATGTTCAGCAAGGGGATCCTAAAGCTACCTATTCCTTGCCATGATCAAGACTACCCTATCATTCAATATGCTGATGATACTCTGATCATCCTCCCTGTTGACAGGCAACAACTTCTAGCACTGAAGGAGATGTTGTTGGTGTTCTCTCAGTCCACAGATCTTGATGTCAACTACCATAAATCTTTTATCATTCCTATAAATGTTGAAAATGCAGTCATGACTGAGCTTGCTTCTGCTTTTGGATGTCAAATTGGGAAGATGCCTTTTACTTACCTTGGTTTGCCTGTGGGTACTACAAGGCCAAAGATGGTGGACTTTATGCCTCTTGTGGATTGTATGGAGAGGAGAATGACTGCCAGCTCCTCCTTCCTCAATCAAGGTGAGAGACTGCAGTTCCTAAATTCTGCTTTGTCTTCCATGCCAATCTTCTTTATGGGCAGCCTGGCTGTTCCTGCTGGAATCCTCAAGCAGCTGGAAAGGATTCAAAGGCAATGTCTGTGGAGAAAAAATAGGGAGGAGCCTGCTCCATCTCTTGCTGCTTGGAATTTGATTTGTAGACCAAAAAACAAGGGTGGTCTTGGTATTTTGAACCAGGGTGTTCAAAATGTGGCTTTGCTTCTCAAGCATGCTAGTAACTTTCTCAACAGGAAAGACCTCCCTTGGGTGTCCTTAATTTGGGACTCATATTATCATGATGGCATGCCCCAGGGAACAACTTCTTGTGGCTCTTTTTGGTGGAAGGATATTTGCAAGGTCTTGCAAAATTTTAGGGACTGCTCCTGGGTGCAGGTCAATGCTGGGGACACTGCTCTTTTTTGGCCTGATAACTGGAATCTTGGCAATGAAGTTTCTACCTTGCAGTCTAGATTCCCAAGATTATTCTCTTTTGCCAGGGATCCATGGATTTCTGTTAAGGACATCTTCAATTCAGTTGACTTGTACCAACACTTTCACCTACCATTGTCTGCTCAAGCTTTTGATGAGTTAAACTTGATAAGAAATATGATGGTCTCCCATACCAGAGATGACACTTGTAAGGATGTATGGTTATGGCAGGGTTCTACAAAGGTTTACAAACCTAAGTTGTTCTATGGTCATGTTTTTCAGAATGAAACATTCAACCACTTGCTGTGCTGGATCTGGAAATCCTCTTGCACTATCAAGATCAAGGTTTTTGCATGGATGATCATCATGGACAGACAAAACACTAAGGATATGGTTGATAGAAGGCACTGGCACATGGACGATGGTGTTTCTTGTAGGCTATGCCCCCTGCAAGTGAGAGAAACCAGAGACCATCTCTTCTTCAACTGCAATTTCAGTGTCAGAGTTTGGAATTATTTGCAGATTGATTGGTCGGCTGGAACTTCAATGTCTGACCTAGTCATCCAGGCAAGGAGAAGTTTTGATAAGCCCTTTTTCACTGAAGTAGTATTTATTGCCTGCTGGAATATCTGGATCATCAGAAATGCCAAAGTATTCAGAGGTGAGAGGGCAAGTTTTAACAAATGGAGAGGAGCTTTCAGGCATGACATAACTCTGATGCAGCATAGAATTAAGTCTGGATACAAGGATGAGTTACTCAAGTGGATTTCCTTCTTGCCTCCTTAATTTTTTGCCTTTTCTTTTTTTGTTTTTGTCCTTCATTTTAGTTACCTCTTGTAATCATGTTGTTGTAACTGTTGTCTGGCTTTAATAAAGTTTTGATATGCTGTGGGAGTTTTACCCCACAGTTCACAGTCGAAAAAAAACTACATGCGTGAACATGTGCCAAGTCAAGCCACTCGAATTGTTCAAAGGAGTGAAAGTGCGTTATATCGACTAGAGGGGGGGTGAATAGGCGATTTTTATGAATTCTTCATTGAGGAATTTGCCGGTGAGGAAATTCCTTAGCGAAGAACTACTTGCAGCATAATAAGTACTCAGAAGTAAACATAACAGGATACAAGCATAGTCATCATGATGAAATGAAGACTATCACAGAGTACAGAAAGCGTAATCACAGGATAACAAGATGAAGACAAACAGACTGAAGAAATTGAACTGAGGAAATTGAGAAAGTCTTCAGTCACAGTCTTCAAGCACAGATATGAACAACATTCAACACAGTAATGAGGAAATGAAAGAGTTGAGGAAATAGAACCAGTTAGTTGGTGAAGACAAAGATTTGGTAAACCAGTTCCAACTGCTGTCTCAGTTGTACGTCTGGTTGGAGCGGCTGAGTATTTAAACTCGAGGACACGCAGTCCCGGACACCCAGTCTCTGAGCCGCAACTCAGGACACCCAGTCCTCACCGTATTCTCCTTGAACTAAGACCACGGTCTCGTCCAATCACTCGTGGTAAGTCTTCAGTGAATTCCAAACCTTCACAGACTTGGTCACTCGGCAATCCACAATTCCTCTTGGATGCTCTAGACCTTGACGCCTAACCGTCTGGAAGAAGCACAATCTTCAAAGGTAACAAGCGTCGGATCCACGCAGGATCAATTTCTTCAGTGATGCTCAATCACTTAGGGTTTGTGGGGGTTTGGTTTTGGGATTTTCCTCACTTGATGATTTTCGCTCAAAGTCCTCGGAGGATGGGTTGCTCTCAGATGACAAGTGTCAAGTTCTCTCGGAGTAGCCAACCACCTAGTGGTTGTAGGGGGCGGCTATTTATAGCCTAGGGAGCAGCCCGACATGATAAGACATAAATGCCCTTCAATGATATGACCGTTAGGTGGATAAGATATTTTGGACAGCCGGCGCGCAGCACAGCAACGGTCGGAAATTTGACTCTCAAATTCCTCATGGCTATCATGTTCCTCACTGTGTAGGCAATTCGCACTGGCGAATTCCTAACTCCTCAGTCAGAGCAAAGTCCTCAGTGACCAGAAGAACTGTGTCTCTGTCACTGAAGAAAATTACTGAACTGTATGAGATTTCCAATGGCTTCACTCGAAGGGATTGGTAGGTGTAGGATTTTGAGTTGAGCATCACATGGAAATTTTTCCTTAGTATTTCCTCGACCCCCTTTAACAGTACGGTGTTTCCTATGACTCAAGAAAGAGAAAATGAAACTTCGAAAACAAAAGTCTTCACGCTTCATGTTCCTCAAATGGATATCAAGTCTTCAAGGTCACACCAATTTCTTCACTTTCAAAGTCTTCAGAAAGTCTTCAGAATATCAAAGTCTTCAGTCGAAGAACTTCATTTTTAGGGATCGACTTTCTCTGTAAATATCAAACTCCTCATAGACTTATAGACCTGTGTACACTCACAAACGCATCAGTCCCTTAACCTATAAGTCTTCAATACACCAAAATCACAAAGGGGCACTAGATGCACTTACAATCTCCCCCTTTTTGGTGATTGATGACAACATAGGTTAAGTTTTCAACGGGGATAAATATATGAAGTGTAAATACTGATATTGAGGAATTTGATTGCAAGATATAGAAGAACTCCCCCTGAATATGTGCATAGTGAGGAATTTGCTTTTGAGGCAATGCACATTTGAAGAATTTAATCATGGAGATCTCCCCCTATATCTTGTAATTCATACACGCATTTGATATATAATATGAACAATTTGAAATGCATGATGAAATATGGTGCCTGATGTAATTCAGCATGCGTGCAATAATATTAACGAGGAATAAGCATGCAGAATAGCACATCAAAAGTATCAGAGCTCAGTGCATCAAAAGCATCAGAGCACGACCAAGAGTATCAAGGCACCATCGGATTAAGATTACAACTCGATCCAATAAAAGTTTCGGAAGAACGAGAGTTGTAACTTAAAAAAAACGCCCATAATATAAACCCGCTTGAAGACTAACTCAGATTTCTCCCCCTTTGTCATCAAATGACCAAAAAGATCGAAACTGAGGACTAACGCCCCTGAAGAATTTCACGTGGATGGAGGAGCGCCAGCGTTGTCGGGGTTGTTTGTTGAATTAGGGCCTGCTGCAGTGTCGTCCAAATCTTCAAATTCATCAGTGTCACGCGATGAAGAATAAGAGCTGGCCACCAGATCAGGAACTTTGACCCTCTTGAATTTCTTCGAAGGAGGTGCAGACCAGTCAAATGCTTCCTGGAGACCCATAGTCTTCAGTTCTTCTGCGCTATATACATGAGTGAGAACAGCCCAGGTGCTGTTGAGGGTTTCATGAAGGTGATAATGGTTCTTCTTCACTGCATTATGCGTTGAAGTCATGTTGTGAAGAATTGCAGCAAACTGACGCTTCACCCATTTGTGATTGCGATCAACCTTCTGATGAAGACTGAGGAGTAACTCACGATCAGTCATCACCCTGGGAGCTGTGGCTTGAGGATTTTGCTTCGCTGAGGTATTTGCGGCAGTGTCATGTGTGGCAGAGTCGTCATTGGTAGAATAAGATGTAGCCAGACGAAATTGACCATCCAATGGACGAGTGCCTTCATCAATCACAGCAGCTGCCTTGCCTTTATCATCAGATGATGAAACTGGTCGCTTGAGGACTTCAATGGGAGGCAAGTAGCTACCATGGTTCAGAGTGTCAGCCTTGTAATTCAGTGAAGATCTTGCCCTTATGAATCTCATAATCCAAGGCGCATAGGGCTTCAGCTCGAATGGTGACATTGCAACATTTGCAAGAGTCCTCATGAAGAAATCATGGAAGTTGACGGGAACGCCATGAATGATGTTGAAAAGCATGTTCTTCATGATGCCAACGACATCTTCGTCATTTGAGTCGTGGCCTTTGATAGGACTCATTGTCTTCGTTAGGATGCGATAGACTGTCTGCGGCACATAGAGCAATTCCTTGACGAGGAATTTGGTTCGTGGGGCCTGCCCTGGGTTCAAAGGCTTCATGAGCACTTGCATATAATGATTTGTTAGTTCACGGTCATTGTAGATGCAACGTGCACTGTCCTGGGGAGGATCAAGAGGAAGGACACGAAGTAATTCAGTTGCTGGTGCCTTATAGTGAGTGTTTTCGGTCATCCAGTCCAGCACCCATGAATTGATATCTTCAGCGTCTCCAGTGATATGCAGTGTGGCATAGAACTGAAGAATGAGTTCTTCATTCCAATCACAGATATCAGTGCAGAAGTTCAGTAGTCCTGCATCGTGAATAACTCTGAGGACTGGCTCGAAGCACGGCAGAGATTCCATATCCACATGAGGAATATGTTCATGATCGAAGATTTTGTCCTTGTGAAATAGCACTGAGGAATAGAAGTTGGCTTGACTTGCAGTCTAGAAACGCCTCTTCCTTATGCAAGCAGAGTCATATGGATTATAGTCGGTGAAGAACACATGCTCAGAAAAGAAGTCTTCAGCCTTGAATTTTTGCTTGCTTGAGAACGGATTCTTCGGCTTGAGTAGAGGAGTGTCAGTGATTTGCAGCACAACCTCAGGAATCGCGAGCTCAGGTTCTTCAGGCTGAGGAATTTCTGGTTCCTCCTCTTGTGCAACTTGAGGATCAGCAGCAGCAGGTTCTTCAGCACTAGTGGTTGGAACTTCTTCATGAACAGAAGGAGTGGGATGAGTTTCTTCAGAGCCCATCTGAACTCTGGTTGCCGGGGACTGAGGAATTTGTTGGATCGGTGTGAATGGAGGAGTATTGGGATGCTGACTTTCCCAAAAGTCATCATTCATCACTGGGGTAGTGCATCCAATATCCACATCTTCATCTTCATTTTCAATTTCCTCAACACCTGCCTCTTCAGCTGTGAACTGAGGCATAGGTGAGGAAATGACTGGCGTTGAAGGGATTGCTTCCACTTCAATTTCTTCATCAAACTGCTCTGAAGAAGCAGCAGAATGATTTTCTTCATCAGATCCTCTTGGGATCTTGTAGTCTTCTCCATAAGGAACAATTTCCTTTGATGACATGGAGGAAATCGGAACGGCATCAATAGGATTTTCAAGAGAGCTGGTCATTGGCTTCATTTTCTTTGCAGCCGAAGAATTTGACGCAGCTGATGCCTTCCTTTTCTTCACTGTAGCTCGCTCTGCAGCCTTGGTCTTCTTCACTTCATAGGCAGAAGGAAGAATTGGAGTTGGTGTTGGCGCGGGAGGAGCTGAGGAATCTGGTTCATTTTCTTCAGGCGCAACTGGTGCAGTTGCCCTGATCTCTTCAGTTTCTTCACGTGCACCACTAGAGGATGCCCTGGCAATTTCTTCAGCGGCTGGGATGGAGTCATCAGCCCTGGAACTTGTAGTTTCATCAGCATGCTGAAAGCCATCAGCGGTGCTGGCATGTTCTTCAGCAGGCTGAGCAGAGTCTGCAGCCTGAGGATTTTCTTGTTGTGATGGGGCTGCAACAGTTGTCATTTTCTTTGTCAGGTTGACGAATCTCACTTTGGCTCCTTGCCAATCAGCATTGTATGCATCGAAGTCCTTGCTGAGGGCTTGGATTTTAGATTGGGCCTTGAGAAGTTCCTCAGGTGTCATGTTGACAACATTCTTCTTCAGGAGCTTCTCCTTTCTGTATTGAGCTTTCTTTATCTCTCTTGCCTTCTCAAATTTCCATTTCTCTTCAGTGATGAAATGGGTCAGCATGTGACTTTGACCGGGAGTCAGAGGCAGATCAGGCATTGGAGTGTTTGGATCCTTGTGCCAGAGATCGATGTAGTCAAGGATCTTCTTCGGATCCAAAAGCAGTGGCACAGATGTGCCTTTGGCTCTAGCAGCCTTCACTTGTCGGTCTCTGATGATTTCTGCAAGTGCTTCATCAGAGGCATCATCATCAGATGGCACTTGGAATGCAACCTGTTTCTTCCTTGGACTTGGCCGAGGACCGCGTCCAGCTGTTGCTTTAGTCTTCAACAGTGTGGGGGCTGATGAGGACATTGGTGCAGCTGAGGAGCTTGCTGAGACACTAGAAGCAATTGAGAAACCCTGAGTCCTTTGACATGTAGCCAGATGCACAGGAGTTGAGGACTTTGGTGGAGCAGCAGTGGTCTGAGGAATTTGCCATGAGGGCATAGTTGAAGAACTTGGCCGTGAGGGCGCTGATGGTGAAGCACTTGGCTTGCGAGCAGGCTTCTTCGGCATTGATTTCCTCAGTTTGACCGAGGTCTCAGCGGCAGCAGCAGCGGCAGAATCTTCATTGAATTTCCTCACTACCTCCTTGGCTTGCCTTGCTAATTTTGCTTGGCGCTTAGCCCATTCTTCAGGAAAGTCTTCACCACTTTTGATGCTAGTGGGATCAGCGACTTGGCCAGGTGCCAATGGAGCTCTAGGGCACGGAGGATTGAGGGCGAATTTCTTCATGTATTTTGGAGTAACATAGCGATATTCCCTCCACTCCCTTGCCCATCTCCGTTCAATTCTCTGAATGCGCACCTTGCGCTGATTTTTGTTCTCTTTGCCAAACTTGGCTTCATCAGGTGTGCAATAATCCTTATAGAGTTCATCAGGGATTTCGAAAGCAGTCATGACCTCAGGCCTCTTTCCTCCTTTCTGCGGTCTCTTTCCTTTAGCCATATTCTTCAGATGAGGAATTTGAACAACCGAGCACTCTAAAGAAGTATGCTGTTTTTCTTCGAGGAACGCTGCAAATGAGTTAAGTTGATGAGAACCTAGTGATTCAGCAGCGGTCATGAGTACCTGTGAACAGAGTGTAGGTGCGAGGAATTTGAAGAGGTCATATGCGTTCTCAGAAGGATTTTTCGAAACGACAAGTTTTGAGGAATTTGACCAGTTGAGCCTTGAGGAATTTCACTAAGCGTTCTTGTCTTAGGTTCCAGAGTCGTACAGATTGAAAATCCGCACAATTGAGGAATCTTGAAGAAAAGTGAGTGCTTAGAGAAATGGATCAAGAGCATATAGTGTGTGAGGTGTTCATATGTGTGAAGATTTGAAGAATAAAACACCTTTGAAGATTTTCAGGAAAGTTTAGGAATCAAAGTGAATAATAAAAGTAACTTTTAATTACCCGAACCGAAGAACACGACGAACTGAGATGAACAGATGTGAAGTTCGTCTGGTTCGATCTCCCACGCCCTAACTTGGCGGAGGGAAACAGCTACGACGGCGGCGGAGTGAAGATTTCCGCAGCCGGCGCGAGTACGACGGCGATGAGGTCGAGGCAGTGAAGCTCTTCCTCACCGGCGATGATGGAGTAGTGGCAGCGCTAGGTTTTGGGAAGCTCGAGCGAGAGACAACGACCGAGCGGAGTAAATGAAGTGAGGAATGGGAGAGGGATATTTATAGCCACGGTAAAAACTGTTCGCCCGAAGATTTTGGGACGAACATGACCTTGCCCTTTCTCCTTCATGCAACATGTGTCACCAACGTACTGTGCAGATGAGATCGTGTAAGATCGTGGGTGAATAAAATAATGCATCGTGGGATGCGGAACGGTTTGAGCGGTAAAAACTGAAAATCTGGATAAGATTTGTTTTAAAGTTTCGTTCGCAATTTCTTCAGCTGTCAAGGACACAGTGAAGACTTTGAACGAGTTTCAAATAGAACGCACATGAAGAATTTGTGAATAGATTGGGTTGAGTATAGCATAGAGGGGGAAGGGTCCGATCACATTCACTTAGCAGAAATCACAACTTGAAGAAATAGCAATAAGTGAATGTTGTAGAGGACATAAACTCATATATATATATATATATATAGCCAATGAAGAAACACGACGGAAACAGTGAAGATTTTGCAAAGTTGAAGAATTTGAAAAACTGAAGAATTTCAAAAATGAGGAAAAACTCAAATTGAAGATTTTCAACTTTTTGTGGTGGCGTGACCCACCGTATAAGAATGATGATTTGAGACACCGCGTACAATTGTCGTAGGGTTCTGAGAATCAAATTCTTCATTAATTTCTTCACATTTAGAGTGTTATTCTTCATTGATTGAAGAAAAACGTTTCTTCATGTGTTGCACATCTAAGTCATCAATTCTGCATAAGGGTTAGGATGTGTGTCCTTTTCAAAGAACATTCGAAGATTCTAAGATATTTAGCTCACACCGCAACTTGCTAAATCTCTTCTCATCCAAGGGCTTAGTGAAGATATCAGCTAGCTGTTCTTCAGTCTTCACGTGCTCAATGGAGATATCGCCCTTCAACACATGATCACGAAGAAAATGATGACGAATCTGAATGTGCTTTGTCTTCGAGTGCTGAACTGGGTTGTGAGCAATCTTGATGGCACTCTCATTGTCGCAGAGGAGAGGCACATTCTTCATGTTGACGCCATAGTCCTTGAGGGTTTGCTTCATCCAAAGCAGTTGAGCACAGCAAGAGCCAGCAGCAATGTATTCAGCTTCAGCAGTAGACAGTGATACGCAGTTCTGTTTCTTCGAGGACCAACAGACCAAAGATCGTCCGAGGAAATGACAAGTGCCAGATGTTGACTTGCGGTCCACACGATCACCAGCATAGTCAGAGTCAGAATATCCAACGAGATCAAAAGCAGAGCCCTTGGGGTACCATAATCCTAGTGTTGGTGTGTGAGCTAGATATCGAAGAATATGCTTCACAGCCTTATGGTGTGATTCCTTCGGTGCAGCTTGAAATCGGGCACACATGCAAACACTAAGCATTATATCTGGCCTAGATGCACATAAGTACAATAAAGAACCAATCATGGAGCGGTATACCTTGTGATCGAAGTCAATACCATTTTCATCAGTGCATAGATGGCCATTTGTGGGCATAGGAATTTTGACGCCTTTGCAATCTTGCATGTCGAATTTCCTCAGTACATCTTTGAGGTATTTCTCCTGAGATATGAATATGCCATTGTGCTGCTGACGAATTTGAAGACCTAAGAAGAATTTCAACTCTCCCATCATAGACATTTGATATTCTTCACTCATCATATAGGCAAATTCATCACTATAACGTTGGTCAGTACAGCCAAAGATAATATCATCAACATATATTTGGCACACAAACAGTTCACCATCATATGATTTAGTAAAAAGAGTAGGGTCGAGTGAACCGGGTGTGAAGCCATTCTTCACGAAGAATTCCTTCAATGTATCATACCACGCCTGAGGGGCTTGCTTGAGGCCATAGAGGGCCTTATTGAGTCTGAAGACTTTGTCAGGATTCTTTGGATCTTCAAAACCTGGGGGTTGAGCAACATATACTTCTTCCTCAAGCTTACCATTGAGGAATGCACTTTTCACATCCATTTGATATAATATGATATCATGATGGTTAGCGTAAGCGAGTAATATGCGAATAGCCTCAAGTCTAGCAACAGGTGCAAAAGTTTCATCGAAATCAATTCCTTCAACCTGTGTGTAGCCTTGAGCTACTAGTCGTGCCTTATTCCTCACCACAAGGCCATTTTCATCTTGCTTGTTGCGGTAGATCCACTTTGTGCCAATGATATTATGCTTGCGAGGATCTGGGCGATTGACCAATTCCTAGACATTGTTAAGCTCGAACTGATGTAGTTCTTCTTGCATAGCCTGAATCCACTCCGGCTCCAGAAATGCTTCATCTATCTTAGTAGGCTCTGTGATAGAGACAAAAGCATAGTGCCCACAAAAGTTAGATAAATGTGAAGCTTTTGAGCGTGTGAGAGGACCTGGTGCGCTAATGTCATTGATGATATTCTCCACATGCACTTCTTTTGCAATGCGAGGGTGAGCTGGTTGTCGCTGAGGATTTTGATCAGCATTTTCTTCAGCACCATTTTCCTCATCATGTTCTTCAGGTGCATCAGCTCGACGTTCTTCATGGACAGGAATGAATTCTTTAGCAGATTCTTCAGTAGGAATGACATCCTCAGTTGCCTTGAGCTTGATAGCATCCTCAGGTGCTGGTTCATCTAACACAGAAGGTAGGTGCTCTCTTTGCGAGCCATTAGTTTCATCGAACCGCACATCTACAGTGTCAACAATCTTGTGAAGAACAATGTTGAAGACTCTGTAGGTGTGCGAGTCCTTTCCGTAACCAAGCATAAAACCTTCATGTGCTTTCGGTGCAAATTTAGAGTTGTGGTGAGGATCTCTAAACCAGCATTTAGCACCGAAGACTTTGAAATAACTCACATTGGGTTTCTTGTCAGTGAGGAGTTCATAGGCCGTCTTCTTGAAGAATTTTTGAAGGTATACTCTTTTGATGATGTGGCAAGCAGTATCAATTGCATCAATCCAGAAACGCTGAGGCGTTTTGTATTCATCAAGCATAGTGCGAGCCATCTCAACAAGAGTCCTGTTCTTGCGCTCCATGATGCCATTGTGCTGAGGAGTATAGGGAGCAGATAACTCATGAGTAATACCAAGTTCATTAAGATAGGCATCAAGACCAGAATTCTTGAACTCAGTTCCATTGTCACTTCTGATATGCTTGATCTTCACACCAAAGTTGGTTGAAGCCCTCGAGGAAAATCGTTTGAAGACTTCCTGCACTTCATGTTTGTAAGTAACAATGTGTACCCATGTATAACGAGAATAATCATCAACAATGACAAAACCATAGAGAAGCATCATTAGTGACTGCTGAGTAATGGTTAGGTCCGAAGAGGTCCATGTGAAGCAATTCGAATGGACGTGTAGTGGTCATGATAGTCTTCGCTGGGTGCTTGGCCTTGGTCATTTTTCTAGCTTCACAGGCTCCGCATAAGTGATCCTTGAGGAATTTGACATTCTCAATGCCAATGACATGCTTCTTCTTTGCAAGCGTATTCAAATTCCTCATGCCTGCGTGACCAAGTTGTCGATGCCATAGCCAGCCTTCTGAAGCTTTTGCAAGTAGACACACGGCTGGTTGTAGTCCTGTAGAGAAATCAACAATATACAGATCTCCTCTCCTAAAGCCTTCGAAGACTTTTGAATTGTCAGCTTCCATAATCACAACGCAGCGATACTTGCCAAAGACAACAACCCTATCAAGATCACAAAGCACTGAGACTGACATTAGATTGTATCCTAAGGACTCAACAAGCATGACTTTGTCCATGTGTTTATCCTTAGAGATTGCAACCTTACCAAGACCCAATACCTGACTTTTGCCTTTGTCAGCAAAGATGATGTGCTTCAGAGGTGACGGTGATAAGGGAGCATCCATCAATAGATTCTTGTCACCAGTCATGTGATTTGTACATCCACTATCGAGGACCCATTCAGTGGTTTTGGGTTGATCATCCTGCAGATGAATTAGTGTAGCTTACAATCTCATATGCTTCAGAGGTGACGGTGATAAGGGAGCATCCATCAATAGATTCTTGTCACCAGTCATGTGATTTGTACATCCACTATCGAGGACCCATTCAGTGGTTTTGGGTTGATCATCCTGCAGATGAATTAGTGTAGCTTACAATCTCATATGCTTCATCAGTGAAGAATATGATATCAAGTTCATCAGATGAAGTTCATCAAGCAGTGAACAGATATAGCAGTATGAGGACGTGTGAAATGAAATTCATTTCATCATGATTCGCCTGCGTCCTTTCAGGCAATTCGTCAGGTCCCCAGCAAATTCTTCAGACGTTAGAGCACGTCCGGAGACCTGACCCTGCAGAAGAGATTAGTTCTTTTTCTTCACCACCCACATCTGAAGGGGTGGTAAAGAGTTCATCATTCTGTGAGCACCATGTGAGAATGGGGGCAAAGATGCCAAACCATTTCGTTTCACATAAGATGGGTTAGGGTAAGCATATGAATAAGCAGAGTAATTCTTTGAGGACTTATGAACATAATGGTTTGAAGAATAATGCACATATTCATAGCCCTTAGCTCTACCCTGCGAGACAGAGTTGTTAGCACGATGATAATCATATGAGGACTTTGATCCTGTTGAGGAATTTGATCCATGTGAAGAATTTGGTCCATATGAAGAATTTGATCTGGGGTTCCTGTTCTTCACAGGTGGTGTCATGAGGACATTCACCTGAAGACTTTCAACATAACTTTTGGGAACCCAGATTTTCGTCATAGGGGAACCGTTCCTGCAGTTAGTGCCAACATATCTAGCAAATACTTCACCATTCTGATTTTTGAACAGTTTATAGTTGGAGTCAAATGACTTATCAGAAGAATGAGGAGATTCACATGTAAAGCCAGATAAGTTAGATGGATCAACTGGAGGTCCCTTTGCAGCAACCCATGAGGTTTGGGGGTACTGCTCAGGTTTCCAATATGTTCCATCAGCATTGAGTTTCCTCTCAAATGCAATACCCTCCTTCCTAGGGTTTCTGTTGAGGATCTGCTTTTTAAGCACATCACATAAAGTCTGATGCCCTTTGAGGCTTTTGTACATGCCTGTCATGTACAATTCCTTCAGCCCTGCATTGTCAGTGATACTAGCAATGTCCTCAGGTGAGGAATTAGCGATAGCAGAGGCAGATGAAGAATTTGTAACAGTTGAAGCATTTGAACATTCAGGTGAAGAATTAGCAGATTCACGTTCAATGCACTTTAAGCATGGAGGAACAAATTCTTCCTGAGAAGCGCTGATCTGTTGAGCTAGTAATGAATCACGCTCCTTCTGAAGATCTTCATAACACACTCTTAGCTTTTCAAGATCTTCCTTTCTTTGAAGAGATTCAAGAGAAAGCTTCTCGTGATCTTGCTTTTCTTGAAGAAATTCATAAGAAAGTTTCTCATGATCAGATAAGAGAGTGTTATGATGACTCTGAAGGTTATCAAACCTAGACTGAAGTCTCTAAAGATTTTTAGTCAGGGCTTTAGTGCGATCCATTTCTTCACCCAACATATCATCACTTTTGTCTAGCATGTTTTGAACCTTTTCGAGAGCCCTTTGTTGTTTTACAGCAATCTTAGCAAGTTTAGAGTAGCTGGGCTTGAGATCCTCATCAGATTCATTTTCACTAGATTCAGAGGAGTTGTATTTGAGTACCTTTGCACCCTTTGCCATGAAGCAATAGGTGGGAGCGTAGCCATCATTATCTTCATCAGCCTTGTTGGTGGGGTCAGTTTCTTCAGTGTTGAAGATGGACTTGCTGACGAAAGCAGTAGCGACGGCCAGACTCGCCACACCAGATTCAGATTCTTCAGACGCCTCCTCTTCATCATTTTCCTCAGATTCAGCTTTAGAGTCCATTTCCTTGCCAATGAATGCCCGAGCCTTCTTGGAGCTGCTCTTCTTGTGAGATGAAGACTTCGAGGATTTTGATGACGAAGATTTTGACGATTTCTTCTTCTTCTTCGCATCATCAGAACTGTAATCCTTGTATTTCTTCTTCTTCTTCATTTCCTTTTCCCACTGAGGACAATCTTGAATATAGTGACCAGGTTTCTTGCATTTGTGGCAAAGCCTTCTCTTATAGTCACTGGATGAGGAATCATTGCCTCTTGAGGATTTTCCAAAGTGACCACGTCTTGTGAACTTCTAGAATTTCTTCACAAGCAGTGCTATATCCTGGCTCAATTCTTCAGGATCACCAAGGCTACTACCAGAGTTCTCATATTCAAAATCAGACACAGCCTTGGCCTTCAGGGCACGTGGTTTGCCATAGTTTGAACCATAGAGATCTCTCTTTTCAGCAAGCTGGAACTCGTGAGTATTTAGCCTTTCAAGGATATCGGCAGGATCCAAAGACTTGTAATCAGCACGTTCTTGTATCATCAGTCCCAGAGTATCAAATGAGGAATCAAGCGATCTCAACAGTTTCTTCACTACTTCATGATCGGTGATATCAGTGGCACCGAGGGCTTGAAGCTCATTTGAGATGTGAGTGAGGCGATCAAAGGTTTGTTGGACATTTTCGTTGTCGAGTCTTTTGAAGCGGTTGAAGAGATTGCGAAGAACATCAACTCGAGAGTCACGCTGAGTTGAGACTCCTTCATTCACTTTGGACAGCCTATCCCAGATAAGCTTAGCGGTTTCCAAAGCACTCACTCTTCCATACTGTCCTTTACTCAGATGGCCACATATGATATTCTTCACTTGAGAATCGAGTTGCTTGAATCTCTTCACATTGGTAGCGTTCAGTAAGGGAGTGACAGAGGGGACACCATTTTCTACAATATACCAGAGATCGTTGTCAATTGCCTCAAGATGCATTCGCATCCTGTTCTTCCAGTAGGGGTAGTCCGTCCCATCAAAGGTAGGACACCCAGCCGAGACCTTGATCATACCTGCGGTCGACATAACTAAAACTCCAGGCGGTTAAACCAAAATCACACAGAACAAGGGAGAACCTTGCTCTGATACCAATTGAAAGTGCGTTATATCGACTAGAGGGGGGTGAATAGGCGATTTTTATGAATTCTTCATTGAGGAATTTGCCGGTGAGGAAATTCCTTAGCGAAGAACTACTTGCAGCGGAATAAGTACTCAGAAGTAAACATAACAGGATACAAGCATAGTCATCATGATGAAATGAAGACTATCACAGAGTACAAAAAGCGTAATCACAGGATAACAAGATGAAGACAAACAGACTGAAGAAATTGAACTGAGGAAATTGAGAAAGTCTTCAGTCAAAGTCTTCAAGCACAGATATGAACAACATTCAACACAGTAATGAGGAAATGAAAGAGTTGAGGAAATAGAACCAGTTAGTTGGTGAAGACAAATATTTGGTAAACCAGTTCCAACTGCTGTCTCAGTTGTACGTCTGGTTGGAGCGGCTGAGTATTTAAACTCGAGGACACGCAGTCCCGGACACCCAGTCTCTGAGCCGCAACTCAGGACACCCAGTCCCCACCGTATTCTCCTTGAACTAAGACCACGCAGGTCTCGTCCAATCACTCGTGGTAAGTCTTCAGGTGACTTCCAAACCTTCACAGACTTGGTCACTCGGCAATCCACAATTCCTCTTGGATGCTCTAGACCTTGATGCCTAACCGTCTGGAAGAAGCACAGTCTTCAAAGGTAACAAGCGTCGGATCCACGCAGGATCAATTTCTTCAGTGATGCTCAATCACTTTGGGTTTGTGGGGGTTTGGTTTTAGGATTTTCCTCACTTGATGATTTTTGCTCAAAGTCCTCGGAGGATGGGTTGCTCTCAGATGACAAGTGTCAAGTTCTCTCGGAGCAGCCAACCAGCTAGTGGTTGTAGGGGGCGGCTATTTATAGCCTAGGGAGCAGCCCGACATGATAAGACATAAATGCCCTTCAATGATATGACCGTTAGGTGGATAAGATATTTTGGACAGCCGGCGCACAGCACAGCAACGGTCGGAAATTTGACTCTCAAATTCCTCAGGGCTATCATGTTCCTCACTGTGTAGGTAATTCGCACTGGCGAATTCCTAACTCCTCGGTCAGAGCAAAGTCCTCAATGACCAGAAGAACTGTGTCTCTGTCACTGAAGAAAATGACTGAATTGTATGAGATTTCCAATGGCTTCACTCGAAGGGATTGGTAGGTGTAGGATTTTGAGTTGAGCATCACATGGAAATTTTTCCTTAGTATTTCCTCAACCCCCTTTAACAGTACGGTGTTTCCTATGACTCAAGAAAGAGAAAATGAAACTTCGAAAACAAAAGTCTTCACGCTTCATGTTCCTCAAATGGATATCAAGTCTTCAAGGTCACACCAATTTCTTCACTTTCAAAGTCTTCAGAAAGTCTTCAGAATATCAAAGTCTTCAGTCGAAGAAGTTCATTTTTAGGGGTCGATTTTCTCTGTAAATATCAAACTCCTCATAGACTTATAGACTTGTGTACACTCACAAACGCATCAGTCCCTTAACCTATAAGTCTTCAATACACCAAAATCACAAAGGGGCACTAGATGCACTTACAAGGAGGATACCACCCTATCATACCACATCACAACCATTTTAATAGCATGTTGGCACGCAAGGTAAACCATTATAAACTCCTAGCTAATTAAGCATGGCATGAGCAACTATAATCTCTAATTGTCATTGTGAACATGTTTCATTCATAATAGGCTGAATCAGGAATGATGAACTAATCATATTTACAAAAACAAGATAGGTTAAGTTCATGCCAGCTTCTATCATCTCAATCAGTCCATCATACATCGTCATTATTGCCTTTCACTTGCACGACCGAACGGTGTGGATAATAATAATAGTGCACGTGCATTGGACTAAGCTGGAATCTGCAAGCATTTAATACAAGGGAGAAGACAAGGTAATATGGGCTCTTGGTTAAATCAACAATAATGCATATGAGAGCCACTCAACATTTTCATTATGGTCTTCTCCTATCGACCCCCAAAGAAAAGAAAAGAAATAAAACTATTTACACGGGAAAGCTCCCAACAAGCAAAAGAAGAACGAAAAATCTTTTTCGGTTTTCTTTTAATTACTACTACAAGCATGAAAAGTAAACTAGCTAAAAACTATAACTATTTTTTTTTGGTTTTTCTTAAGATTTTTCAAACACACAAGAAGAAGGCTTAGAAAATAAAATAAACTAGCATGGATAGCACAATGAAAAAGTATGAGCACCGACAACTGGAATGAGTGTGTGAACATGAATGTAATGTCGTTGAGAAATACGTACTCCCCCAAGCTTAGGCTTTGGGCCTAAGTTGGTCTATGCCCATGGATCAAAGCTACTCTCTCCGGTGCACTGAGGAGGGTCCTCAGGATGCCACAGGTTAGCAATCTCCTCCGGATCCCACTGATAAACAGACTGTCGATAAGGGTCAAGTTGTGGCTCCGGCTCATCCTCTGGAGCAGGTGTCACACTCAAGTATGCATGAATGTCCTCCGGCAAAATGAGGTACTTGCCTGAAAATATGTTAAACAAAGAGGGCGCAGGCAAGGTAATAATCTCACAATAATTTTTATCAAATATCAAATTATACTTAAGCAGTTTCTTCTTATTTTTAACAATAAAATCATGTGCTACCATACTCTTATAATCTAGAAAAATAGAGGGCAGCAACTTTTCCTCTTTCTCATAATGCCTAATAGGTATATTAAAGTGTGCAGCAAGGCACGGAGCAAAGATACCACCGAAGATGGGCCCTTTGTCCTTTTCAGACTTAATCGCTTAGCAACGACGGCACCTAAACTTAAAGTTGTATCACGAAACAAAGCATGGTGCAAAATAACAATATCAGGTGCACTAGTATTTCCACTGTTCTCGCGACCAATTAAACATCTACTAGCAAATATTGCAAAGTAACGTAAAACAGGAAAATGTATGCTAGTAATTCTTCCACCTGAAACTTTCCTCGTTTCCCCTACAGCAATCATATCAATAATCCCCTCCACATCATTACAGTGTGGTTCCTCTATGCTTCCCTCAAAGGGTATCTTGCAGACCCGAAAAAAATCATATAATGACATCTCCTTAACCTCATCATATAAACGAAACTCCACTGAAGGTGGTCATTTCCTAGCATGGAAGTAAAAAATTTGCACGAAAATATTAGTGAGTAGGAGATATTGTTCGCGCTGGTCGTGGAGAAAGTCGGTGAAGCCTGCATTCTCCACCAAATGATAAAAATCATCATGAATCCCGGCTGCCTTCAAGAACTCATCACAAGGCCATTCACACGGCAGAACCTCCGCGGTCCGAGGGAGATTATATTTTGGCTTCTTATTTTCCTCACTTTCCTTATCTTCGAGCTTCGGCTCGAAGAGCCCCTCAACAATCTCTTCATCATTTTCTTTCTCTGAAAATTCCTGAAAATTTTTAATGACTCAAAATAAAAGTCAACCAAACTCAATAAAATTGATAGAAACTACTCCCACAAGTGCTTAGAGGCTATATCATGCATTTAAACTACTTTTGACCATATAAATTTGACATGCAAGCTCAAGAACAGGGTCACCTTAGCAACAGAAATTTGCAATAAATAAAGCACTAGAACAAAAACTAATTGGACCATTGGAGGAGTCACATACCAAAGAACAATCCCCCAAAACAGTTTCGTGAATGAAGCTTTGAGCAAGGAGATCGAAAATCGCAGCAAAACGAGCTAGAACACGAGTTTGAGCTGTGCGGTGATTTTTTATGGAGGAAGAAGAAGTGTGTGGGTGCAGGAAAAAGTGGAGGGGGCCACATGGGGCCCACAATCCAGGGGGCACGCCCAGGGGGGCAGGCGTGCCCTGGACCCTCGTGGCTAGGTGGTGTGGCCCCCTAAAGTCTTCTTAGTGCCAGATATTCTTAAATATTCTACAAAAAATCATATTTCATTTTTAGGACATTTGGAGAACTTTTATTTTCGGGGTATTTTTATTGCAAGGATAAATCAGAAAACAGATAGAAAAATACTATTTTTGCTTTATTTATTCTAAATAACAGAAAGTAAAAGGAGGGTACAGAGAGTTGTGCTTTCTAACTTAATCCATCTCATGCTCATCAAAAGGAATCCACTAACAAGGTTGATCAAGTCTTGTTAACAAACTCAATCCGAATTGCATGAAACTGGAGAATCTTCGAATAGCACTAAGTTACCTCAACAGGGATATGCATGTCCCCAACAATAAGAATATCATATTTCTTCTTGACAGTAGGAAGAGGAAATTCAAAACCTCCAATAGTAATTGTTGAAATTTTTCCAATACAATTGATACTGTGGACTTGAGGTAGTTTCCTCGGAAAGTGTACCGTATGCTCATTACCATTAACATGAAAAGTGACATTGCCTTTGTTGCAATCAATAACAGCCCATGCAGTATTCAAAAAGGGTCTACCAAGGATAATTGGCATACTATCGTCCTCGGGAATATCAAGAATAACAAAGTCCGTTAAAATAGTAATATTTGCAACCACAACAGGCACATCCTCACAAATACCGACAGGTATAGCAGTTGATTTATCGGCCATTTGCAAAGATATTTCAGTAGGTGTCAACTTATTCAAATCAAGTCTATGATATAAAGAGAGAGGCATAACACCAACACCGGCTCCAAGATCACATAAAGCAGTTTTAACATAGTTTCTTTTAATGGAGCATGGTATAGTTGGTACTCCTGGATCTCCTAGTTTCTTTGGTATTCCACCCTTAAAAGTATAATTAGCAAGCATGGTGGAAATTTCAACTTCTGGTATCTTTCTTTTATTTGTAACAATATCTTTCATGTACTTAGCATAAGGATTCATTTTAAGCATATCAGTCAAATGCATACGCAAAAAGATAGGTCTAATCATTGCAGCAAGGCGCCCAAAATCCTCATCATCCTTTTTCTTGGATGGTTTAGTAGGAAAAGGCATGGGTTTCTGAACCCATGGTTCTCTTTCTTTACCGTGCTTCCTAGCAACGAAGTCTCTCTGATCATAACGTTGATTCTTTGATTGTGGGTTATCAAGATCAACAGCAGGTTCAACCTCTACATCATTATTATTGCTAGGTTGAGCATCAACATGAACATCATCACTGGGTTCATGTTCATTACCAGATTGTGTTTCAGCATTAGAAATAGAAATATTATTGGGATTCTCAGGTGTGTCAACAACAGGTTCACTAGAAGCATGCAAAGTCCTATCATTTTTCTTCTTCTTCTTTTTATAAGAACTTGGTGCATCAACATTATTTCTCTGAGAATCTTGCTCAATTCTCTTAGGGTGGCCCTCAGGATACAAAGGTTCCTGAGTCATTATACCACCTCTAGTCACAACTCTAACAGCATTATCATTTTTCTTATTATTTAATTCATTGAGCAAATCATTTGTGCTTTAAGCATTTGTTTTGCTTGAGTGGTAACCATGGAAGCACATTTACTAATAAGTTTAAGTTCACCTTTAACTCTAGATATATGATCACTCAAGTGTTCAATCATATAAGCATTGCGTTTCAATTATCTACCAACATAAGCATTGAAGTTTTCTTGTTTAACAATAAAATTATCAAACTCATCCAAGCATTGACTAGCAGACTTATAACGAGGAATATCACCTTCATCAAATCTACAGAGAGAATTGACCTTTACTACCTATGTCGGGTTATCAAGGCCATGTATTTCTTCAATAGGCGGTAAATTCTTAACATCTTTAGCTTTAATACCCTTTTCTTTCATAGATTTCTTTGCCTCTTGCATATCTTCAGGACTGAGAAATAGAATACCCCTTTTCTTCAGAGTTGGCTTAGGAGTTGGTTCAGGAAGTGTCCAATTGTTTTCGTTAGTCAACTTATTATTCAATAACAATTTAGCTTGATCAACAGTTCTTTCCCTGAAAACACAACCAGCACAACTATCCAAGTGGTCTCTGGAAGCAGCGGTTAGTCCATTATAAAAGATATCAAGTATTTCATTTTTCTTGAGAGGATGATCAGGCGAGGCATTAAGTAATTCGAGAAGCCTCCCCCAAGCTTGTGGGAGACTCTCTTCTTCAATTTGCACAAAATTATACATTTCCCTTAAAGCAGCTTGTTTCTTATGAGCGGGGAAATATTTAGCAGAAAAGTAATAAATCATATCCTGGGGACTACGCACACAACCAGGATCAAGAGAATTAAACCATATTTTAGCATTACCCTTTAGTGAGAATGGAAATAACTTAAGGATATAGTAGTAACGATTTTTTTCCTGATGAGTGAATAGGGTGGCTATATCATTCAATTTAGTAAGATTGTGCCACAATAGTTTCAGATTCATAGCCATAAAAAGGCTCAGATTCAAGCAAAGTAATTATCTCAGGATCGACAGAGAAATCATAATCCTTATCAGTAATACAGATAGGTGAAGTAGCAAAAGCAGGGTCATATTTCATTCTAGCATTCGGAGAATTTTCTTTTATCCTAGCTAATAATTTCTTAAGATCAGATATATCATTGCAAGAAAGAAAATCTCTAGCAGATTCTTCATCCATAACATAACCCTCAGGCACAACAGGCAATTCATATCTAGGGGGAGAATCTTCATCATCACTTTCATCAGTATTATCAGTTTCAATAATTTCATTCTCTCTAGCCCTAGCAAGTTGTTCATCAAGAAATTCACGTAATGGCACAGTATTATCTAGCATAGAAGTAGTTTCATCATAAGCATCACGCATAGCAGAAGTGGCATCATCAATAACATGCGACATATCAGAATTAATGGCAGAAGCAGGTTTAGGTGTCGCAAGTTTACTCAAAACAGAAGGAGAATCAAGTGCAGAGCTAGATGGCAGTTCCTTACCTCCCCTCGTAGTTGAGGGAAAATCTTGGTTTTCCCGTCTGTCAAGTTCCTCATAGTGATCAGCAGACATAAATCCCAAGTGACTCAAAGAATAGAGCTATGCTCCCCGGCAACGGCGCCAGAAAATAGTTCTGATAACCCACAAGTATAGATCGCAACAGTTTTCGAGGGTAGAGTATTCAACCCGAATTTATTGATTCGACACAAGGGGAGCCAAAGAATATTCTCAAGTATTAGAAGTTGAGTTGTCAATTCAACCACACCTGGAAAACTTAATATCTATAGCAAAGTATTTAGTAGCAAAGTAATATGGAAGTAACGGTAACAGTGGCAAAAGTAACAGTAGCAGTTTTGTAGTAATTGTAACAGTGGCAACGGTAAAGTAACTAAGCAAACATCAATATGTGAAAAGATCGTAGGCATTGGATCACTGACGGATAATTATGTCGGATGCGATTCCTCATGCAATAGTTATAACATAGGGTGACACAGAACTAGCTCCAGTTCATTAATGTAATGTAGGCACATATTCCGAATATAGTCATACGTGCTTATGGAAAAGAACTTGCATGACATCTTTTGTCCTACCCTCCCGTGGCAGCGGGGTCCTATTGGAAACTAAGGGATATTAAGGCCTCCTTTTAATAGAGTACCAGACCAAAGCATTAACACTTGTTGAATACATGAACTCCTCAAACTACGGTCATCACCGGGAGTGGACCCGATTATTGTCACTTCGGGGTTGCTGGATCATAACACATAGTAGGTGACTATTGACTTGCAAGATAGGATTAAGAACTCACATATATTCATGAAAACATAATAGGTTCATATCTAAAATCATGGCACTCGGGCCCTAGTGACAAGCATTAAGCATAGCAAAGTCATAGCAACATCAATCTTAGAATATAATGGATACTAGGGATCAAACCCTAACAAAACTAACTCGATTACTTGGTAAATCTCATCCAACCCATCACCGTCCAGCACGCCTACGATGGAATTACTCATGCACGTTGGTGAGCATCATGTAATTGGTGATGGAGGATGGTTGACGATGACGACGGCGACGGATTCCCCTCCCCGGAGCCCCGAACGGACTCCAGATCAGCCCTCCCGAGAGAGATTAGGGCTTGGTGGCGGCTCCGTATTGTAAAACACAATGAATCCTTCTTTCCGATTTTTTTCTCCCCAAACGTGAATATATGGAGTTGGAGTTGAGGTCGGTGGAGCCTCAGGGGGCCCACGAGACAGGAAGCGCCCAGGGGTGCAGGCGCGCCCCCACCCTCGTGGACAGGGTGTGGGCCCCCTGGTCTTGATTCTTTCACCAGTATTTTTTTAATTCCAAAAATATTCTCCGTGAAGTTTCAGGTCATTCCAAGAACTTTTATTTCTGCACAAAAATAACACCACGGCAATTCTGCTGAAAACAACGTCAGTCCAGGCCAGTTCCATTCAAATCATGCAAGTTAAAGTCCAAAACAAGGGCAAAAGTGTTTGGAAAAGTAGATACAATGGAGACGTATCACGTAGTCGAGCATGTCGGTCAAGTCTTCGACAGTGGCTATGAAGTGGGTGGTGGGTGGGACGTAAAGTTCCCTGCTCTCAGCCCCTAGTATCGGTAGGGCATATTTCGGCAGTGATTCTTCTATAATGGAGAGAAGTCGCATTAAGTCCAGGGTTTCATTTAAAAGCGAGATTTGGATGGGGAGGCGCGAGTCCGTGGAGTTGGGCGGGACGGAAGTTCCCTGGCTGAGCTCGCATGACACAGACCTCGAGGGCTTGGAGCTAGTGTCCGGAGGCAAGTCTGGCTTCATGAGGATAGAGGGGGCCTAGCGTAGCTCCAGGCCTGCCAGTGATGTGATCCCCTCCGGTTATGCGGTGTCAATCTCTATAGCTGCAGAGAGTCCGGCGGGCTTTAAACTCCCATCTTCGGACCTTATGATGTGCTCCGGATCTAAGGCCAGAGCTGAGGCTGGGGCCGCAGACCCTTGGAAGATCAAGTCTCCTTGGATGTCAGCGACATAGTTCAGATTTCCAAAACTGATCTGATTACCAGGGGCGTAGCTGTCGATCTGCTCCAGATGGCCAATCGAGTTGGTGCATAGTGCGAAGCCGGTGAATATGAAATTTTGGCCAGGGAGAAAAGTCTCCCTCAACTCGGTATTGTTGTAGATGATCGATTGAGCCATCAAGCCTTCTAGCGACGGTACAGTGGAACTCTCAATGAAAGCACCAATGTCGGTGTCAAAATCGGAAGATCTCGGGTAGGGGGTCCCGAACTGTGCGTCTAAGGATCAAGGGTAACAGGAGGCAGGGGACACGATGTTTACCCAGGTTCGGGCCCTCTTAATGGAGGTGATACCCTACTTCCTGCTTGATTGACTTTGATGAGTATAGGGGTTACAAGAGTTGAGCTACCTCGAGATCATAATGGCTAAACCCTAGATGTCTAGCATGTATGATTGTGACTGTCTCTACGGACTACGCCCTCCGGTTTATATAGGCACCGGAGGGGACTAGAATTTTATAAAGTCGGTTTACAAAGGAAGGAAACTATACATTCGGACGCCAATCTTTCCATCCACGCAAAGGATAATCCCATCTGGACATGGGAGAAGGCCTTCTATCTCGTATCTTCACGGCCCATCAGTCCAGCCCATGTCACATAGGTCGGCTCCCCGAGGACCCCATAGTCCAGGACTCCCTCAGTCCGGGGAAGAAGAGGGGTGCAGGTAGAGGTGGACGTGGCGCTGGGAGAGGTAGGAAGGTTGTTGTGCCTTCCTCGCCGCCACCCCCTCGGTTGATTCTCCGAACCACCAGAGTGCTCCGTCTCAGGTGGACCTGTTGTGGAATTATCACGTCAGATGTCCTAGTGAAAGGACTTAGTCGTGGAGCCATCGCAACTAGGAAGCTTGAAGGGGTTAATCAGGACAAGAGACACGAGAGGTTTATACTAGTTCAGCCCCTTATGGTGAAGGTAAAAGCCTACGTCTAGTTGTGATTGGAATTATGTATGTCTCGATAACCAGGAAGCAGAATCGCTTGACCTAGCTCTCGAGAGGTTGTTTTTTTACCCTGAACCGCCACCGGGTCGTCCCTTTATATACTAAGGTTGACGCCCAGTGGCTCTACAGAGTCCCGTCTGGCTTATAGATTGTATCCGGCTCGGTCTCTTAATCTTTCTTTCCTTACAGTACAAGTTACATGATCAAGGCGGTTTAACACTACGGGCCTTAGGTCATCTCCGGGCCGTTGGGCCTTTACTAAGCCGCCGTCTTCAAGCTTGAGCTTCTGTCTTCAAAAATACTTGTAAGTATAACCCGGATCCCTTTGGCGGGTCCTACTAATAGTTATATCCCCAACATTAGGCCCCAGGCTGATTTGAACTAGTTCATGTCAGTCTTCAGTACTTAAGAAAAAGTCCTCCGCCTCTTATTTAAGAAGATTCATGTGACCCGCCATGACGTCATCCTTTAAATTTGTGGTAACCCGCCATGATGTCACCTGTCATAAATGCACGCTTTGTCCAACACATCTCAGTGGATCTTTGTCTTAATGACCATCCGAAAATCGAGGCGCCTTTGTAGTTGGATAACTATGTTTTTCGGCCTCCTCATTTTTCGCGCCCATTTCATAGTTTTTTCCTTATAAATAGACCCGACTAGGTCTCCTCTCACTCTTTGTTTCGCATCTTCTTCCTCTCGCCCCTACTGTCGCTCGAGCTCCGCCACCGCCGCAGCGCACCTTCGTCTCCGTCGACTTTGGCCGCTGCATCAACCTGAATCCGTCTAGAGAACGGCGGCGCCCCTCCGCAACAGATCTATCGTTGTAAGTTTTCCCCTTTCTGCATCTTAGATCCATGCTAGGGTTAGCGGGTTCCTCTGTACAGTTCGTAGTTCATCTCAGTTCTTCGTGTTTCTTCTGCCGCGGCTTCTTTTGATCCAACAGTAGCATAGATCTCATGCGGAAGCTGTTCCGCATCCATTTTAGGCACTAGCAGATCCTTTTTCTTTGTAAAGAATCCTCATTAGAACGCATGAACTCCTCTGTACCATGTTTCTAGGTCTAGAAATATTTCTTTTCTGAACCTTTGTTTGATCCAAAATAATTACTGCAAACTGTGAAACATGTTTGTCCTACACTTAGGAAAAAATCCATATGTTGTTAAACTTGCTAGTCATGGCGGCTCTGACTGCCGGCTTAAGAAAATGATAATCTGAATCTTCCCCTATTAGTTGAAACAACACTGATGGCTTTAAAATACCTATGATGGCTTACGTAACCCGTTTAGAAATATCCTTATACCATTAGGCCCCTTCATAACTCACCATAGTTTATTCCAGCAATATTTTTCCTGCCCGTCTTAAATTTGAACCGGCCTTATTTACCTTGCATTTAGGCTTTCAAACATAATGGCGCCCAAGGCACCTACCACTTGCAATTGGGTGAAATACATTGTAACTGATAGCACTTTAGATGACTTCGTCAAAACCGGCTATCTGCCCAAGAAAGAAGTCATGCCTTACCGTGCTCCTCACCCGGACGAAGAAATCCCTCAACCCAAAGATGGAGAGGTGGTCGTCTTCACCGATCATATGAACCGGGGTTTCATGCCTCCTGGTTCAAAAAAATTCAGAGACGTGCTGAAGTTTTTTGACCTTCACCCACAAGACATTGGACCCAATTCCGTGTCTAATATCTGCAATTTTCAAGTGTTCAGCGAGGTTTATCTTGGTGAAGAACCCAATTTACTGCTTTTCAGAGAGCTGTTCTACTTGAACCGCTAGACAGAGTGTGCCAGCGGTCAGAGCTTGGAACTTGGTGGGATTTCCATTCAGCGCCACAGGGATGCACTTTTCCCCTATGCCAACCCGCCAAGCCATCCAAAGGATTGGACCATGACGTGGTTCTACTGCAAAGATACCTCCCCGGCTAATGAGAATCCTCTGCCCGGCTTTCGTGCCCTCCGTCTTGACACCAATCATCATTTGCCAGACAAGATTTCTTCCGCAGAACGCAGATCCCTCTCTCCTACCATAGCCAAGATCAAAGCTCTGTTGGGGAACGGGTTGACGGGCATTGACCTGGTCCGAGTCTGGCTCGCCTGGCGGGTTATCCCTTTAATCCGCTGCACCGTCTTAATGTGCGAATACACTGGCGCCGAGAATGACCCCCTGCGCCATAGCTCTGTCGACTTACCTGCTCATGTTGTTGATGACATGACCAAATCTCTTCTCAATGAGACTCTGGCGGATTGTGGCAGAGTGGGTCTCGCCCCGTTCTCCAAAGATAACCCGGCTCCAAAGGTAAAAAACACCCCTATATAGAAAAATGTTTACCTTATTTTCTTAATGTTTCACCTATATTCACAATACACTTAATCGTTGCAGGCGGGTGATAAATTTTGGAAGGTTAAGTATGATCATGAAGCGGCTAAGAAAGCCAGGAAAGAAAAAAGAGCCGCCGGGAAAGAAGCTGCCCAAAGGAAGGGTAAGAAAGCTACTGCTTTCGACTTGCTTCGGCTGTCAGACTCTTCTGAGTCAGAGGTAGCCCTTGATTCACTTGGCTTATTCTTTAATCATCTTATTAACACTGATCATCGGCAGGAGGACGCTGGGACGAGCCGGAGCAAGGCTGACGAGGTAACTATTCTTTCCTCCGACTCCGAGCCTTTGCCAAGACAGAAAATCCGCAGAGTGCCCAGAAAGTAAGATTTTCTCATCCTCTAGCTCATCACGATCCTCAATTTCTTTTGAAGCGGCAAATTAATAAGAGCCGGAGGCAGACCCGGACCAGCAAGGACGTGGAGCTCTCCTCCGGCTTACCAAATACTCCGAAGAAATGCCTAAACGAGGTTACCTCTATTTTAACTAAGTTTTACCCCTTAGCGGGTCTCTTTCGTCAACCACTCAATTCCTCTGACTCGGATTATCAGGATACCTCCCCTCCTTCCGGCGAGTCATTGCAGTCCAATCCGCCGACTTTCAAGACTGTACCAGGGTATAACAAGCCACTTGCTTTTACAATTATTGCCATCTTATTACTTCTGTATTAATCTTTTGATTTGAATGCAGTGTCAAGCTAAACCCAGTAAGAGGGTTAGGAAGAATAAGTCGGCTGATGAGAGAGTCGCTTGTGATGAGCCGGCTCTTGAAACTACTGTGCCGGAGCTAAGCACTCATGAGCCGCCACCTGAACCAGCATAAGATGTGCCACCTCCTGCTGACCTACCTACTGACCAAGGTGCTTCCGGGTCAGAAAATCCTCAACCTCCAAGCCCAACCCGGACGGCTGATCCTTCCAATACAGATGTTGAAATTACGGGAACTTTCCATGTTGACCCGGGAAGGCCAACCGTACTGACCAAATGCTCCGCCAAGGAAGAACTTCTGGACTAGCACCGAGTCAAGATGGACGTCACCAATTACACTCATATGAGTATTGGAGATATCTTCTGTAGTTATATGAGCCAAGTACACAATAGCCGGACCCTTGAGCTTGACATGGTGAAGCAAATGCATCATAAATTCGAGGCATAACTTGTTTTGTCTTGTTCCTTATCCTTCAGTATATTAGTCCCCAAGTCTGCTGCTTAACATACCTATGTTGTAGACTTAGAAATAAATTTGTCAACATAAAAAAGAATAAACTTCTGGCTTACCATGTAGTCCACAAGGGGAGGCTTAACTAATATGGTTGAGCTGTCTCTTTATAGAGAGTCTTTTAAACAACAATATGCATTAGTCCCCAAGTGCCAAGTGTTATTGTTTTACAAAATGCTTGGGACTTACTTCATATGAATCATCATATAATTAATCGTCATAGAAAAGAAAAAACTCTACAAGACATTAGCCCCCAAGTGCCAAGTACATTGCTAGACTTAAAGATGGCATAAACAACTTACTTGATTGTATATTTGTGCAGGCTACCACGAGTCAACTTGAATTGGAGGTGACCAATTTGAAGAGCCGCCTTGAATTCCAAGAGTCAGAACTTGAGAAGGCTAACAGTAAGTTTGAGTTCAGTGTTTCTGAACAGGAGAAACTTAAGAAAGAGTTTGAAACTGAAAAGAAAGCCTGGGTGGATGAGAAGACCGCATTGATAAGCCGAGCTGAAAAAGCACAAACGGCTCTTGAAGAAGTCACTGGAGAATTTTCCGGGTTAAAGCACCATATCTCACAAATGGTCGCTGCCATCTTTGGTAAGTCGCCTTGCCGTTGTGATCATATTGTAAGCCGTGCAATAGAGTGTGCCGGAATTTAACCTTTCTAAGTATGCTTTGTACAGGCCCCATAAGTGCAAATTTAAACCACAACATGCTGACGAAGTTAAAGGCTGCATATACCTTGGTGGAACAATTGTACACCGGGTCACAATGTACCCTTGCTTCAGTGGCCTTATCCAATGAAGTGCCAACCCTCCTATCACGGGTCTTGATTAAGCTGTCAGTTCTGCCGAAATGGATCAATGAATTGAGAAGGTCAGCTGAAATAGCCGGAGCGGTAAATGCTCTAAGCCAGGATAAGGCCTGGCTACCTAAACTAGACCCAAAAGATATCGCCATTGGTTATCCATGTCTTAAGGAAGATGGCACGTCATTTGAAGAGGCGGATTTCCTTACCTGTGTCAAAGAGGTACGCCCCGTGGCGACTCTGATAGCCTCTGAGGTGGATTGTACCAAGTACCAGGCGAGTTATGATGAACAAAATTGAAGGATTCCAACACCTGAATATGACGTGACCAGTCTGATTCCCCCAATTCGTAAGCATACCTTTGCTCCTGAAGTTGACCCGGCTGGTCTTGTTGATGATGAAGTAGAATTTGAAGCCTTAAAGAACATTGAGTGGTCATCATCAACCTTCCAGGAAAAGGAGGACACAAGTGCGGAGAGGGCTAACCCAGACGCTTCCGGCCAATCTTGAGGGTGAAGTTGTCATGGCGACTCAGCACCTGGTGTTTAAAAAACAATGCAAACTATTTGGACTTAATAAGTCTTGTAATAGGGTAGAGATAACTCTGTTGTGGCCATGCCATCGTGCATGTTTTTGATGCATAACATTTTTAAGCCGCCTTGTTATATTCGTGCAAACAGTTTGATCATTGTTGAAAAACTGTCCTTCAAATAAGCTGCTAAGCCAGTCAAAATATGATAAACATAGATTAGTTGGTTGATGAAAACACAACTATAATAAAATTTTCCACTAGATCCACCGGTTCATATGACCCAGCTAATAATGATGAAGATCAGATATTGGATACCCGAAAAGTACATATATGTTTAAGAACCGACGACTCATCAGTCGATATTGAACCGGGCTGCAAACATTATATTTATAGTTGGAAGCCTCAGGAAAAGTCTTTAAGCCAAATAACAGGGCTTCCAAAGAGAACTGAAACCAAAAAGAGAAGTAATAATGGCAAGGCCGCTGATTCGAATACGATCAGTGAACCGTCCTAGAGGGGTTTAAGCTAGGATTCAAATATGATCATGTAGCCCCCAATGGCTTTGGCATTGCACCGATCAAGAGGGTACCGACAGCTGTGTTCTCTTTGGTTCGAATACGACCTATGTTTGAACAGGAAGCCCCCTAATGACCTTGAGAGTTTTTTAACGACTCTGATTTGAATACGATCAAAGTCGATTCCCAAATGGGGTTAAGCTATGATTCGAATACGACCAAGAAGCCCTCAAGTGAGCTCGGCAGTGTGCCAATCAAAAGGGTACCGACAGCTATGTTCTCTTTGGTTCGAATACGACCTATGTTTGAACAGGAAGCGCCCTAGTGACCATAATTTTGAACAGTTGGATTCGAATAGAATCATAAGCCGGATCATAACAGGCTTAGCCGGATCAAATATGACCCGCCCCCGAACGATCATGTGATAAAAAGATGATAATAATAAATGACAAATTTATCCTGTGAGAAGGGAAAAAGGATAGAGGTCCTGCTTTATTATTTATCGAAATATATACATCAGAAAAATATGTACATCAGTGGAGCCTATGGCTCAAGTGTAGTAGGGCCGGAGATGAGCAATATTCCACGGCCTCCGGGTCTCCTCCTCCGACTTACGTGAGTCTTTGTGCTCTCGAACGTCAATAAGGTAGTATGATTAGTTATTTAAGTTCTTGCTGACCACAAATGGTCCTTCCCAAGGTGGGGATAACTTGTGAGCATCAGTTTGATCCTGGATGAGTCGGAGCACTAGATCACCTTCCTGAAAAGATCTGGACTTAACTCGGCGGCTGTGATAACAGCGCAAGTCCTGTTGATAAATCATCGAGCGAGCTGCTTCCAAGTCCCGATGTTCATGTAACAAATCAAGAGCATCCTGGCGCGCTTGTTCATTGTCTTCTCCCACATAAGCCTCCACACGAGGTGAATCATGACTGATGTCACTAGGGAGAACCGCCTCAGCTCCGTAGACCATGAAGAAAGGCGTATAACCCATAGATCTGTTAGGAGTAGTCTTGATGCTCCCTAACACTGAAGGTAACTCCTCCACCCAACAACCCGGCATCCGTTGCAAAGGGACAAAGAGCCGGGGCTTGATGCCTTTCAGGATCTCTTGATTGGCTCGCTCGGCTTGGCCATTGGACTGTGGGTGAGCTTCTGATGAAACATCGAGCCGGATATGCTCACGTTGACAGAACTCCTCCATGGCGCCTTTAGACAGATTAGTGCCATTGTCAGTTATAATGTTGTGTGGAAAACCAAAACGAAATATCACCTTCTTCATGAATTGAACTGTCATGGCTGCATCACACTTACTGACAGGATCTTCCACGACCCACTTTGTGAACTTATCAACCGCCACCAAGAGGTGAGTCTTTTTATCCTTGGATCGCTTGAAAGGCCCAACCATGTCAAGCCCCCAGACTGCAAACGACCAAGTAATTGAATCATCCTCAGCTCTTGAGTCGGCACATGAGCCCGTCTTGAGAACTTCTGACAACCATCACATTTACTGACCAGATCCTCTACATCTGCATGAGCCGTCGGCCAATAAAACCCATGACGAGAAGCCTTAGCCACAAGAGATTTTGACCCGGCATGATGACCGCAATCTCCTTCATGAATCTCACGGAGAATCTCTTGGCCTTCTTCAGGAGAGATGCAGAGCTGGAAAGCCCCTGTAACACTGCAATGATATAACTCGCCATTGATAATCATCATGGACTTAGACCGCCGGGTAATCTGCCGGCCAAGGTTTCATCCTCAGGCAACTCGCCCCATGTCATATAAGCCATATATGGCACCATCCAATATGGAATGACATGAAGAGCCGCCACCAACTGTGCCTCAGGGTCTGGGATAGCCAAATCCTCCTCTGTAGGTAGCTTGACAGAAGGGTTATACAAAACATCCAAGAAAGTATTAGGCGGCACCGGCTTATGCTGAGATCCCAGCCGCCATAAGGCGTCAGCCGCCTCATTCTTTCTACAATCAATGTGTTCCACCTGATAACCCTTGAAGTGCCCCACAATTGCATCAACCTTCCGGTGATAAGCCGCCATGAGAGGGTCCTTTGAGTCCCACTTGCCTGACACTTGCTGAGCCACTAAATCTGAGTCGCCAAAGCACCTTACCGGGCTTAAATTCATCTCTTTAGCCATCCGGAGACCATGGAGCAAGGCTTCATACTTAGCTGCATTGTTAGTACAAGGAAACATCAACCGAAGTACATAACAAAACTTATCACCTTGAGGGGAAGCCAGAATAACTCCAGCCCCCGAGCCTTCCAATTGCCTAGACCCATCAAAATGAATTGTCCAATAGGTATTGTCCGGCTTTTCCTCAGGCATCTGCAATTCTGTTTAGTCATTGATGAAATCCACCAATGCTTGAGATTTAATAGCTGTGTGGCACATATTTTAAGCCATGAGGCCCAAGCTCAATGGCCCATTTGGCGACTCGCCCTATGGCCTCTCTATTCTGAATAATATGCCCCCAAGGGGGAAGAACTAACCACAGTGATGGGATGGCCCAAGAAGTATTGCTTAAGCTTCTGGCTGGCCATAAACACCCCATAGACAAGCTTCTGCTAGTGCGGATATCGCTGCTTGGACTCAATCAGTACATCACTGATGTAGTAAACCGGCCGTTGAACCGGGTACTCCTTGCCAGCCTCCTTCCGTTCCACCACAATAGCCACACTAACAGCATGTGTGTTAGCAGCCACATATAGGAGCAAGGGCTCCTTATCAATGGGGGCAGCAAGAACCAGCGACTTAGCCAACTGCCTCTTCAGATCTTCAAAGGTAGTATTGGCAGCGTCATTCCAAGTAAAGCTATTCGTCTTCTTCATCATCTGATACAGTGGCATAGCCTTCTCCCCTAACCGGCTTATGAACCGGCTTAAGGCGGCGATACGACCCGCCAAACGTTGGAGATCATTAATACACACTGGCTTGGCCAGGGAGGTGATGGCTTTGATCTTCTCCGGGTTAGCTTTGATGACTCTGTTAGAAACCAGAAAACCCAAAAGCTTGCCTGCAGGCACACCAAAAACACACTTGGCAAGGTTAAGCATCATCTTGTAGACCTGGAGATTATCAAACGTTTCCTTGAGATCATCGATCAAGGTCTCTTTCTCTCTAGACTTAACCATGATGTCATCCACGTAAGCATGAACATTGCATCCAATCTGATCATGGAGACAATTATGTACGCATCGCTGGTAAGTCGCCTGGGCACTCTTGAGCCCAAAAGGCATTGAAACATAGCAGAAGGCTCCAAATGGAGTGATGAACGTCGTCTTCTCCTCGTCCTTAACAGCCATTTTGATCTGATGATCACCAGAGTAAGCATCCAAAAAGCTCAAGCGTTCACAAGCCACCGTAGCATCGATGATCTGATCAATACGAGGGAGAGCAAAAGGATCAGCAGGGCAAGCTTTTTTAAGTCTGTGTAATCCACACAGATACGCCAGGTGCCGTTTTTCTTAAGAACAAGCACCGGGTTAGCCAGCCACTCCTGATGAAACACCTCAATGATAAACCCAGCCACCAAGAGCCAGGCCACTTCCTCACCAATAGCTTTCCTTCTCTCCTCATTAAACCGCCAAAGAAATTGCTTGATCGGCTTAAACTTTGGATCGATATTAAGCGTGTGCTCAGCGAGTTCTCTCGGTACACCAGGCATGTCAGATGACTTCCATGCAAAAATGTCCCGATTCTCACGGATGAACTCGATGGGCGCGCCTTCCTATTTGGGATCCAAATTAGCACTGATACTGAACTACTTGGATGAGTCATCTAGGACAAAATCGACAAGCTTAGTCTCCTCCGCCGACTGAAATTTCATGACCGGCTCATGCTCTGTAGTTGGCTTCTTCAAAGATGTCATATCCGCCGGGTCAACATTGTCCTTGTAGAACTTTAACTCTTCCGTCGCGCAAGCCGACTCAGCATAAGTCGCGTCACCTTCTTCACATTCCAGAGCTACCTTGCGGCTCCCGTGCACTGTAATGGTTCCCTTATAACCCAGCATTCTGAGCTATAAGTACACAAAACATGGCCGTGCCATGAACTTGGCATAAGCCGGCCGCCCAAACAGAGCATGATATGGGCTCTTGATCTGAACTACTTCAAATGTTAATTTCTCGGCTCTAGAATCGTATTCATCCCCAAATGCCACCTCCAACTCTATCTTGCCGACCGGATACGCCGACTTACCAGGTACAACTCCATGGAAAATAGTGTTGGACTTCTTAAGGATCTTATCAGTCAGCCCCATGTGACGGAAGGTCTCATAATAAAGTATATTGACGCTGTTGCCTCCATCCATTAGCACCTTGGTGAACTTATATCCACCCACTTGAGGGGCTATGACCAGAGCTAAGTGACCCGGATTGTCAACCCGGGGAGGGTGATCCTCTCTACTCCATACGATAGGCTTCTCAGACTACCCCAAATAACGAGGAATTGCGGGCTCAACCGTGCTCGCAGCTCTCTTATGAAGCTTCTGGTCCCGTTTACACAAACTGGTGGTAAACACATGATATTTCCCACTGTTCAGTTGCTTCAGATTGCTCTTGTATCCACCTTGCTGCTGCTGCAGACTGCCCTAGCCAGCCTGTTGGTTATACCCACCCTGGTTTCCCTGGGAATTCTAAAAATTGGGATTTGACCCACCGCCCGGGCCATGAAAGCTGCCACCACCTGAGCCGCCCGGGCCATTGTTACTGTCAAACATGTTGGAATTCTTGAATGCCTTCATAATCATGCAGTCCTTCCACAAATGTGTAGCCGGCTTCTCCTTTGAACCATGTCTCAGACAAGGTTCATTCAATAACTGCTCAAGTGTGGGTACTGTCCCGCTGGATCAAGGAGGTGGCCTTCCCTTATGTCGCTGGTTATGACCCCGCGTGTTGGTGTTAGCCACAAAATCCAAACTACAGTCAGCCTTACGTTTGTTACCTCCTTGACTTGTCGGGTTGTGCTGAGAGCTCTTGCCGTTGCCATTCCTCTTTCCCTTCCCTGTCTTCTCATCATCAGACTCGGGATCCGTGGTACTATCAGAATCGGCATACTTGACCAGAGCTGCCATCAGCGTGCCCATATCATTGCACTCTCGTTTGAGCCGCCCCAGCTTTTGCTTCAAAGGTAAGAAACGGCAATTCTTCTCCAACATTAAGACTGCAGAGCCGGCATCCATCTTATCAGATGAATGTATTATGGCCTTAACCCGGCATACCCAATGGGTTGTAGACTCACCCTCTTCCTGCTTACAATTCGTCAGATCCACGATCGACATGGGCTGCTTGCATGTGTCTTTCAAGTTCTGGATGAACCGGGCCTTTAACTCCGGCCATGAACCGATTGAATTAGGTGGCAGGCCTTTCAACCAGGTGCGGGCAGTTCCATCCAACATCATGGCGAAGTACTTAGCCATTGCTGCATCAGAAACCTCCAACAGCTCCATAGCCATCTCGTAGCTCTCAATCCATGCCCTGGGCTGTAAGTCGGCTGTGTAATTCGGCACCTTCCTTATTCCTTTAAAATCCTTGGGCAATCGCTCGTTACGTAGAGCCGGTACTAGACACGAGACTCCTCCAGTTCGGGTGGATATACCTGCCTCAACAGAAGTCGCCGGGTAAACCAGATATGGCTGATAAGCCATCAACTGAGCCGCTTGTTCAGCCGCCCGTTCAGCCTCTTGCCGTGGTCTCTCTTGCTCTACCAAGTTAACGGCCTCATGATGTAGCAGTTTACTGCCACCTGGCTGGTCATGGCATCTAACATTGCTTGATACGGCCGCTGAATCCATGTGCCTGCTGTAACTCAGGCTTCGGCTTGGACGAGGGGTTGAGTGGATCCTGTCCCGGCTGTATGAGTATGCCTCCTGCTGTACTAAAGTCGTATGAAGAATTTCCCTGACCCGGCGGGTTTCAATCACAGTCGGAGAGTCGCCATCAATTGGGAGAGCCACCAATCAAGTTGCTGCTGCTATCATGTTTTCCAATGGGTTGGAGTAATGACCCGAAGGGGTTGGTACGTACTGAGGTGGCGCCATGTTTACACGAGGAGGTCCCATCACTGGAGACTGAAACGGTGCTCCGTCCCTGGGTGTCGCAACATGGTCTGGCCTTGTGCGCGGAGGGAGCCATGGCGTGTTGCCTGTCTGTGGGATGAGCCACGGTGGGTTACTGGGCCCTACTCCTGGCGTGTTAAAAAGGTTCTGAGGGTCATAAACCGGGGGAAGTAGAGACTGGGTCTTCTGATGCCTTCTCCTCATGACCTCATTAGCCGCGTTCTGGTCTTGCGTAAGCTGGAAAGCGTGCGCCTGAATCTGTTGAGCCTGAACGTCCAGAGCCGCCCGCTCTGCGTTTATCCTAACATCCTCTGCTGCCAGGTCCTCCTTAGCTTGAACCATATCCAACTTCAACTGTGCCACCTCTACATCATGACTGGCTTGATCCGCCGGGCTGACTACGGCGGTTAACAGGGTGGTCAATTTGTCGGTGAGATCCATTAACACCTGGGTCGGTGAGCACACAGGACCTCCTGCCCTGGCCGCCGCTGACCCGAAGGTTACCGCTGCTGCAGTTGTGGAGTCTTGGATAGGTTGGGTTCCAGCCATGAAGATCCCGACTCTACTCGGCGGCTCAAGAGAATCCGTAATACTGCTACCATCGGAACAGCCGCCAAGCCCGCCATCCTGTAGTTGGTACAATGAATCTGTCTCACCTGTGGACGACTCACCGTCGGAGTAGATGGCCTCCTCACCATCAGAGGCAGATCCTTCAGAAAGCCCGCCGTGGATGCATCCCACAAAGGAACGCTTCACAGCCGGAAGAGCCCGGGCGGGTCTCGCACACTGAGCCGTCTCAACGAGGTCGGTGCATATGTCCGGCTCAGGGACCGGCTCGCCGATCTTGCCGATGAAAACGTGGATTCCGCCGAAGGGGACCCGGTACTCGTACTCAATTGAGTCGGCCTCGGGGCCCCAGCCTGCGTCGTCGATGTAGAGCTTGCCGCGACGACTCTTGGTCATCCGGCCCACAGCGTATCCCTTGAGCCTTTCGAAGCCGCCCTTCAAGAACTCAAATCCACAGTGCGCTGGCCCCATGGTGGGCGCCAACTGTCATGGAATTTTCACGTCAGATGTCCTAGTGAAGGGACTTAGTCGTGGAGCCATCGCAACTAGGAAGCTTGAAGGGGTTAATCAGGACAAGAGACATGAGAGGTTTATACTAGTTCGGCCCCTTACGGTGAAGGTAAAAGCCTACATCTAGTTGTGATTGGAATTATGTATGTCTCAATAACCAAGAAGCAGAATCGCTTGACCTAGCTCTCGAGAGGTTGTTTTTTTACCCTGAACCGCCGCCGGGTCGTCCCTTTATATACTGAGGTTGACGCCCAGCGGCTCTACAGAGTCCCAGCCGGCTTATAGATTGTATCTGGCTCAGTCTCTTAATCTTTCTTGCCTTACAGTACAAGTTACATGATCAAGGAGGTTTAACACTACGGGCCTTAGGCCATCTCCGAGCCGTTGGGCCTTTAATAAGCCGCCGTCTTCAAGCTTGAGCTTCTGTCTTCAAAAATACTTGTAAGTATAACCCGGATCCCTTTGGCGGGTCCTACTAGTAGTTATATCCCCAACAGGACCCGTCTGACCTGGACCTGTCTTGGACTCCGGTCCACGAGCCTCGGGTCGCCGAGCCTCTGGTCGCTGAGCCTCGGGTCGATGAACCTGTGGTCGCTGAGCCTCGGGTCCCAGAGTCTTCCTCCCAGCAGACTCGGGTCCAAGTGTCTTCCTCCCAGGAGACTCGGGTCCCAGAGTCTTCGTCCCACGTGACTCCGGAGACTAGCGATCATGCTGATGGTGTCGAGGAGACCTTTTCTGAGGATAGCTATAGCGAGGGTGAGCTGGTTGAGGAGGGCAAGAAGGTCTACCAGCATGGTGGTACTAAGCTACCATCCATGCATGCGACCCATGACCAGAGTTGGTTGATTCAGCCTAACGAGGAGAAGTAAGTGCATTTACTCTTTTTTAACCTTTTGCCTTCATGTTTCTTCAATTAATGTCTAATGTGTTGGCCTTGTCATACTGCAGGGGTTGGATACATGCAGATGGTGTCTACAGGCCCAACTAGCTCCTTGGTACTCTTTGCCGGCACCACTTCCTGGGGTGGGTCACATTGCCCGGTGAGGGTGAGCTTCCACAGCTAGCACTGACCTGGGAGCTGTACGAGGCTGCCCCGGCTGCGCCGAGGGAGATGGTCGACGGTGTCGTGTGCGAGACAGTGGCCTACATTGTGAGACGGCGGTTTTGGGTATTTTCTCCATTACAAAATTAAAAATCAATAGTACCTAGTGATTGTACTAATGATCAATGTTTTCTTGTTTGATTGCAGACCTTCTACAGGTGTCTTGAGGAACACGAGACGGACGCGGCTATGGTTCTTGAAGCCGAGTGCAAGTGCCTACTTCAGAACTTATAGCACGAGGTTCGGGTGCAGGCTGTTCGAGACTACTACGCCTCGACTAACATCAAGAGGCAGAAGAAGAAGTGACACGTCAAGTATCTGAGTAAGGACAAGTACATGAAGGTAATTACCTATTCTTAAGGCCTTGTACTTAGTTTCTTTGATTTGATTCGTAGGCGTAGCGCTGAAATTTCTCTTTGTCTAATTTAGGTGCCCCTGAGATGATGTGCGGATAAGATGGACTGTTGGGAGAGGTTGGTGGATGAGTGGTGCTCTCCCAAATGGCTAGTTGTCCACAACAAGGCCAGGGACAAGCATGCCCAGATGCAAGGTGTGTCGCACCATCAAGGGAGCTCCAACCTGTTTGAGTACGAGGATCACTAGGTATGTGGTTCGAGCCCTTAACGATTTATGCAATTTCATTCTTCATGCTAGCTTCAGCCCTTTAATTAATAATTTACCTTGTTCCTCTCTTTTAGGCGTGACACAACAAGAAGGAGGTGTCGCCGCTATACGACCTCTATGCCATGGCCCATAGTTCCCCGTTCAAGATGGCCAAGGCATTCTCGGAGGATGACATTGATCATCCAAAGAGCTTCACCAACATCTCCTCCCACAACAAGCTCGTGAGGTACAGAGACTGAGGGAAGAAGATGAAAGGTGAGGACTTCAACCCGAGCCAGAGTCCTTTTGATCCTGAGCTCATGATGCTATCTGGTGATGGGAGGAGACATGGCTCGGTAGCCATTGGGGATGGACTGATACGTTGTCCTAGAAGTCTCCCGGAGATCAAGAAGCGCCACACAAGGTCTCTTCGTGAGATGATGCCTCGACCACGGCCAATGGAGCTCGCCATCGAGGCTAGGGCCCAGGAGCTTCTGGCGGAGGCAACCAGGCAGGCGGCGCAGAGGGAGAGGGAGTTGGAGGAGAGGACGGCTAATATGTTGGAGGTGGAAAGGAACCGGAACGACGCGGGTCACCGGGCCCTATACAAGCTCCTCGTGGTAAGTTTCTCCTGCATACTAGTCAAATCATGCACGTAATGTTCGTTTCATACTAACTAATATGATTGACTTGTGAAAACAAAATGTGCAGTCCGTGTGCGAGAAAACCGGCCAGACCCCTCTGCAAATGCCCCAGATTGGTACAGTAGACATAGTGAGTTTCATTTGAATGGTCCTTAGTTACTAGTATTCACATTTCAGTTAAATCATGCAACTAAACATTGCAAATGATCTTTGGTGCAGCATGCCTCCCAAAAAGGAGCGACCGATCCTTCTCCATCTCGCGGTGGCGCAAACCCAATCAGTCCTTCACCTCCCTGATGATGGTAAGTTTTCCCAAGTGTTTTGCTTAACAAATGGATACTTAGCTTAAGAAATGACCTATACTTAGCTTATTTTCCTCGAAAATGGTAGAATAACCTTACTCACCTCCAAAATGACATATTCTACATAGGATAGCTATAAAACGAGCTATACTTAGCATTTTTTCCTCCAAAATGACTTGATATGCTTTGTTAGCTAGAATTTGGCATAACACTACTAGGAAAAGGCCTACTAATGGCGCACCGGTTTTACCTACTAATGGCGCACTACCGGTGCGCCATTAGTACCATGCCACTAGTATTTTTTACTAATGGCGCACCGCTGGTGCGCCATTAGTATCTGGTATACTAATGGCGCACCGTGCAGTGCGCCATTAGTTTTGCCCACAGTGCGCCACTAGTGTCTGCTATACTAATGGCGCACCATATGGTAGTGTGCCATTAGTAACAATTTTTTTAATTTTTTTTTTGGTTTTTTCTTAATCTCTGGTCACTATTTCACATATGAGATATACATACATAGCCAACACATAGCCAACACATAGTTCCATATAACAATCATAGCCAACATATATATATACCACAAGCCTCCATATAACAATCATAGCCAACACACAAGTTCCATCATATATACATACATAGCCAACATTGATACATAGCCAACATATATATATACAACAAGCATCCATATAAAAATCATAGTTCCATCGTTACATATTACAAAAGTTTCACATTGTTCATCCAACACCGTTATCCATCAATTCACAAAAGTTTCACATTGATACAAAATAAAAACACAAATGGAAAAGAAGCACTCCATCCATGCAAGCTTCCGTGAATTAAATCAAATCTGCAAAATGATAAACAAGAAGTTAGAAGAAGAAGAAGAAGAAGACTAGAAGAATACTAGAAGAAGAAGAACACTAGAAGAAGAATAAGAAGAATTTTGGAGCCAACTTAGGTAAAATGAAGCTAACCTATGTCATTTTGGAAAAGAAGAAGAATAAGAAGAAGACTATAAGCTTATTATGTAAACTTGATCATTTTGTGCTGACATAAGTTATTTTGGAGCCAACCTATAGGAAACTAAGCATATAAGCTCTAAGTTAGCATATTAGAGCCAACTTAGGTAAAATGAAGCTAACCTATGTCATTTTGGAAAAGAAGAAGAATCAGAAAAAGACTATAAGCTTAGTATGTAAACTTGATCATTTTGTGCTAACATAAGTTATTTTGGAGCTAACCTATAGGAAACTAAGCATATAAGCTCTAAGTTAGCATATTAGAGCCAACTTAGGTAAAATGAAGCTAACCTATAGGAAACTAAGCATATTAGAGATAACATAGGTAACTAAGTATATAAATATCATTTTGGAGATCTAACATACCTGACATAGTTCAGTTCTCATTGTTCTTCTCCTTCTCCTTCCTCAGCCTGATGCGCCAAGAGCGGCGAGGCAGTGGAGGCAGCGGGATGTAGTCTTCTACCATAATTGGTGTGGTCATGTCGCCCAGCTGTGGGATCGCCAGCGCCACCACCGGTGCGTGGTCATTGTCAGACACCACCACCATCGCGAGGCCAACTTCAGGCAGGACGGGCACGACCATCGCTAGGTCATCCTCATCCACCACCATCTCTTGCCCATGGTCAGCACCACCATCTCTTGCCCATGGTCAGCCACCACCATATCTTGCCCTTGGTCAGCCACCACCAGCATTAGGTCATCCTCAGCCTGATGCCCATCGTCATCCTGCAGCTCCTCATCCCCACTATGCTCCTCTTCTCCCGCACTCCAGTCCGGATCATCCTTCTTGTTGTCTATGCTGCTGCCAGAATCGCTGCTGCTTTCCCTAAAGCCAAAATCAGTGTTGCTTTTGCTACAGCCATAGTCGTTGCTGCTTTGGCTGTAGCCAGTGTCGCTGCTGCTGCTCCCATTACCTGTCCAAATGCAACAATGACCATTAACAATCGATGTGAGACAAAGCCAAATGTAGAGGAATAAGAAGAGACAGAACATACCGGCATCATCATCGTCAGTGTAGCGCATGCGACACATAGTCGGATTGAACACCTTCACGATGAGCATGGTGGCGTCGTCGTCGACCTGAAGAGAAGGAAGTACCCCAGCCGCAGGTCGTAGGCATGGTAGAACTTCTCCCACCCATGAGACAAGTACATGTGGCCCTCCTTGATCAACAACTCCACATCCCACTGCCTGCGAAACCCGCTGTCGGCCTGTCACAGCTTCACATTATTTGGCGGATCTTCACCCAGCATGTTCATAAAACTATCAGGCAGCCTCTGCAGTTTGGGACAATGAGTGATGTAGCAAACAACAGATATCATAATGAGATGGGTGAAGGGGATATCTCTCATTTTATATACCTGCGTCATGGATGATACTGAAGTCCCAAGTATGATACTGAAGAACTCGGAAGCATCCAACTCGTACTGCAGTGTCGCAGAGCGGCGGTGGCTGCTTCCCCCCATCTCTGATAAGCAGCAGAAGAGACCAATTAGTACCCTTACAACAGATCATAAAACATGCATGATAATAGGCTATAGTGAAAGGCCAATTGTACTGGACTATAAATTAGGGTAACAATGACACAGAAGATGGGAGCACCTAGTACACATTAGCAAAAAAAAGGTACCACGCTTAAAAGGAAAGACCACTTGGCTCTATTGCCACCTATGGTTTAATGCAGCAAGAATAAAGGGGCAGTTGATCCTACTTAACTAAGTACTAAGACACCCCGGCCCATGCATTAGTCTCAAGTACCCCATATGTCCTATTTTTAGCAAAGTCATGCTAAAATTCACGGAAAATTTCAGCATGACCTTTGCTGAAAATAGGACATATGGAGTACCCGAATTTGCCAGAACGGAAGTTAATCGACATTCCGGCAAGCTCAAGGGCCTCTCGGGGTACCTGCAAAATCATTATCCCCGCGTAATGAAGTCCCCAATGGGTCGACATTTTAGAAGATCACAAGTAGCACGCACCTTGCTACCCACACCACCACAAAATAATACTGGAATAAAAACATTACTATGCCAAAGCAAGTGACTTCCACAGCCACACAAATTAATTACTACTAGATGGAGTACTCCTAACTAAGCTTGTACTACAAGTGACATGACAAGCATACCAAATAGGCAACTAAACTGTTTTTTACCAAATAGGCAAATAGTATATGCACACCATGCATAGAGGGACAAATCAGGAGTTCAGGACGTGGATTCTCTGCTCCCGAGCTCAAATACACCATCTTGATCAGTAAAATAAAAAAATAGTAAATACATAAATTAAAAAGATTCTTAATTTGTTTGACAACAAACATTGCTTAATGTTCACCCTCAAACATACCGACGATAAAAGAAGTGAGACAAGAAGTGTCTGCAGCCTTGAGTAGATTCCCGGGACCTGAAGGTTGTTCACCCTGCTCATATCAAATAGTATGTTGTATTAGTAGCAAGTAGACAAGCCTCCATACATCAAGACCTAAATGATGAATGAACTGGCCAGAAAGAATCAACAGAAAATAGCAACATACATTTCTATCGATCTTAAGGCCACAGGTGACGAACACCTAGGTTTACTGATTAAAAAGAAACATCATGATCATGTTATTCCATCTGATCCAAAGCAAAAGATGAAGCAGCTTGTGTTTCATAAGAGAAGTCCCAAACTTGTAGTACGTTTCTTATTCAGCAACATTCAGTTTGACAGCAAAGCTCACAAGAGAGAGAAGTTCCAAACTTGTATGTTTCTTATCCAGCAACATTCAGATTATCAGAAGCATTCAAAGCAAAGCCTATCTACTTGAAGCAAATGTGACAAAATGCAGAAAGCCTATCTATATCTACTTCATCGGCACAAAATGCAGAAAGCAACACTTGTATCTGGGCCATGTGACACAACACAACCGATGCCAGCAATGTGAAGCCACATGACTGCTGGCAGACAATTGCTATGCATTGTGGGGGAAATAATCTTAAGCATTTACAGCTACTCCTATGCAACAAATCACTGTATTCAGTGATCTTGCTAAAGAAGCTCCCAAGCTCAAGCTCAAGATAGACTAAATTTTACAGCTACTGTACTCAAAAGTAGCATTTTGGATTATCACAGCGAAAGAAGCATATTCATTTTAAACTTGTGTTTAACAATGACAAACTACTCCTAAGTGGGTCTTTGATCAAGAATCCTGACATGATGGGTTTATTTGGATGTATTTGAATTTATTCTCATTGAATTTAATCTCCATAGTAGTTGTTCTCATTGAACATGTCTGAACTTCAGCAACCACATCACTCACTCACTCACCTGATCTTGGACTCAACCTTATTCTTCTTACAAGTTGATGTCAGACTTGATACATAAATAAAATTTGACATCAATGAAATTTAGACAGTGAATACAGTTTGGACAGTACTCCACTGTCAAATTTCAGTGAGCGAAATTCAGTTGACAGTAAGAATAAGAATTTGTTAACTGACATTTAGAGAGAGAAATCTAAAGATTTGTGAACATTTGTTAATTTTGAAAATTTAGAGAGAAGAAAAAGGGGGATACCTCGAGCTTGGATAGCCTGGGCTCCGGCTTGGGCTTGGGCGGCGGGGGCAGCGTGTAGTCCGGCGGCGGCGAGGATGGGGACGTCTGGGACTTGGTCGGCCGGTGGTGCGCCTCGTAGGGCGTGGGGGCGGGCCTAAGCTTGGGCGCGGGCGGCGAGTCCGGCGCGAGGGCGGCGGGGGGCGCCGACACGGCCTTCTCAGGCGCCGGCGTCGAGGAGGCGGTGGGCGGCGATCCAGAGGAAGGGGCCGCCTTCTTGACCTTCTAAGCAGAAGAAGGCACGGGCGGTGAGAGGAGGAGGAGAAGCTAGGGGGAAGGGAGGGAGGGGACATACGTGCTGCGGCGGGGCGGCGAAGGAGTGGCG
>NC_041391.1:272330483-272331051 GCF_002162155.2 Triticum dicoccoides
GGGGGTCGGGGGCGGGGTGCGGGGGCGGCGGGGGTCGGGGCGGCGGTGGCGGGGGTCGATCTGGCGAGGGAGAGGGACGAAGGGATCTGGCGAGGGAGAGGGTGGAATTAGCTAGGGGGGAGATTACTAATGGCGCACCCCGCAGCGGTGCGCCATTAGTATGTTTTTTTATTACAGTTCGAGCCCTCAGGTTATATTCCACCTAACCCAGTCTAGATCAGAACCCGCCCACTAGCCCGACTGGTCAGCACGCAGCACACACACTAGGAGGTCCTGGGTTCGATTCCCAGGCTCCCCAATTTTTATTTTTATGCATTTAAAATGTTGTTTGATATTTATTTGTGTTTAAATATCTTCAAACTTGTTTAAATCATAACAGTAATATTTTTTTATAAAAACAGTAATAATTTTTTTTAATATGTTCAAATTTGTTATTTGAAAATATTTATGAATATGAAAAAGGTGTAGTGGAGGGTGCGGTGGGTCATCGGCGACGGTGGAGTGGGGGAGGGTGTGGGCCGGGGGTCGGCGGCGGCGGCCGGTGGAGCGGCGGAGGGTGCGGTTGGTC
>NC_041391.1:272331061-272331600 GCF_002162155.2 Triticum dicoccoides
GGGGGAGGGTGCGGGCCGGGCATCACATAACAACTTAGCATTCAAGAGTACCATGATAACACAGACCAAGACATGCCCTAACCAAAACATGCTACGGGAGAGGGCAAGGAGGGAGGAGCAGAGAGGGAGAGGTGGGAAATGGAGGCGGGGTGAGTTGGATGGGGTACCTGCGGGCGTAGAAGACGGGGGCGTCGTCGGGGACGAAGACGTCGATGCTGTGGATGTTGCCGCCGCGGGAGGCGATGCAGTCGGAGATCCGGGACGGTGAACTGCGCGCGGAGGCCAGGGGAGTCGAGTCAGTCAGGGGGAGGGGGCCTGGAGGGAGGAGAGGAGGAAGAGAGGAGAAGAAGATTACCTGACCACGATGAGGTGCTGGCCGGAGCGGAGATGACGGAGGGCGGAGACGGCGAGCTTGGGGGAGGCGGGGAGGTCGCGGGCCTCCTGTCCTGGTGGATGTGGGGCCTTCTCTCCCTGGTGGACGTGGAGGCGGCGCCGAGGCTCCAAGTCTCCGGCGGCTCTGAGGGTTAGGGAGGGAGGCG
>NC_041391.1:272332263-272341186 GCF_002162155.2 Triticum dicoccoides
GGTGCGGGGGGTCGGCGGCGGCGGCCGGTGGAGCGGGGGAGGGTGCGGTGGGACGGGGGGTCGGTGGAGGGTGCGGTCGGCGGCGGCGGCCGGTGGAGCGGGGGGTTGACCCTAGTACCATTAGAAGTTTTGCAAAAAAAAAGTATATATTTTAATGGCGCACGTTGTGGCCAGTGCGCCATTACTAGTTTGCACTAGTAATGGCGCACTCTGCCACGGTGCGCCATTAGAATGTTTGGAAAAAAATTGTTTCTAGTGGCGCACGACGTTTCTGGTGCGCCAATAGTGTCTTTCACACTAATGGCGTACCGAAACATGGTGCGCCATTAGTATATACTAATGCGCCCCACCTGACAGGTGCGCCATTAGTGTCCATCCCATCTATAGCCCTTTTCCTAGTAGTGTAACTACCTAGGATACCTCAATAATGATCTATAGCTATCTTAGCTAGTTCATTTATGACATAATTAGCTCACTTAGGTAAAAAAAAATGGCATAACAACCTAGGATAGCTCAATAATGATCTAATTAGCGCACTTAGGTAAACAAAATGGCATAATAACCTTGGTTTAGCTCCAAAATGACCTATACTTAGCTTATTTTCCTCAAAAATGACATAATAACCCTACTTAGCTCCGAACTGACATACTTTACCTAGGATAGCTATAAAATGACCTATACTTGGCCTTTTTTCCTCCTAAATGACTTAATATGCTTAGTTAGCTGAAAAATGTCATTACTACCTAGGATAGCTAAATAATGATCTATACTTAGCTCACCTAGTTCATTTATGACATAATTAGCTTACTTCGGTAAAAATGGCATAATAACCATGGTTTAGCTCCAAACTATCATATAATTAGTTTATTTTCCTCCAAAATGACAAAATAACCTTACCTAGCTCCAAAATGACCGATTTTAACTAAAATAGCTCTAAAATGACCTACACTTACCATTTTGTCCTACAAAATGAATAAATATGCTTAGTTAGCTCAAAAATGGCATAACTACCTATGTTAGCTCCAAAATGACCTATTTACCTAGCTTATCTCTAAAATGACCTACACACTTAGCATTTTTAGCTACCTTAGCTAAAAATGGCATTTTTACCTACCTTATTTAGAATAAGAAGAAGAAGAAGAAGAAGAAGAAGAAGAAGAAGAAGATTTGCAGATTTGCTTCTTCTTCGTCTTCTTCTTTTTCTTCTTCTTTTTCTTCTTTTTCTTCTAGCTAGTCTTCCTGTTCTTCTAACTTTCATCTTTCCTAATTTGCAGATTTGCTTGAGATGAGGAAGCTTGCATTGATGAAAACTTGTTGCAAACTTTTACTTGTGCTTGTGCTTCCTTTTTTATTATGGAAAGTTGTTGCAAACTTGTTGGATATGTATGTATGGAAATGTTGTTCGAAACCATTGTATGTTGTTGGAAACTTGTATATGTTCATGTTGTTGGAAACTTGTATATGTTGTTGGAAACATATTGTTGGTATGATTGTTGAAATTATTTTCAAATATATATATATATATATGTGTGTGTGTGTGTGTGTGTGTGTGTGTGTGTGTGTGTGTGTGTGTGTGTGAAATTCTATAAAATTGAATGAATTTAGGAAAAATAGGAAAAACAGGGGCTATATAGCCACTTTGACGTCTGCTAGCAGTCGGCAAAGCTGCCACGTGGCAGCTACCTATACAACCTGGGGTGTAGTGGGCTGGCCTATTTGGCATATTTGCCGTCAGCCAGCAGACGATAAAGGCCTTTGCATCTTTGCCGTACGCTGGCTGACAGCAACGATGCAAAGGCCTTTGTCGTCTGCCAGCTAAACGGCAAAGCACATCATTAACCACTTAACGGACCTGAACTACCATGTGTGCCGTCCAGGCTCTTTGCCGTCTGTCAGCGGACAGCAAAGCCCTTTGCATCTTTGCCGTCCGCCAGCAGACGGCAAAGAGGCCTTTAACGTAGCCTATTCAACCGGACCTGTTGTCGTCTGCTGGCTGACGGCAAAGTGCCTGATTCCTGTATTGATTCATAGAAGTAGCATCATCAATAACTTGCGACATATCAGGGTTAATAGCATGTGGTGTTGTTGCAAGTTTACTCAGAACAGAAGGTGAATCAAGTGCAGAGTGTGATGGTAGTTCCTTACCTCCCCTCGTCCTAGAGGGAACGATCTTGGTTTTCGTATCCTTCAAATTCTTCATAACGATAAATATATAATAGTTCTAAGTGACTCAAGAAATATAGCTATGCTCCCCGGCAACGACGCTAGAAAAAAGTCTTGATAACCCAAGTATAGGGGATCACAACAGTTTTCGAGGGTAGAGTATTCAACCCAAATTTATAGATTCGGCACAAGGGGAGCCAAAGAATATTTGCAAGTATTAGCAGCTGAGATGTAAATTCAACCACACCTGGAGATTAATTATCTGCAACAATATGATCAGTAGCAAAGTAATATGATAGTTTTGATAGTAGTAGCAACAACAATAGTAACGGTAACAGTGACAATAGTAACTTAGCAAGAACAATATAAGAGAAATTCGTAGGCATTGGATCGATGAATTCGTTGGATGATATTCATCATATAACAGCCATAACCTAGGGCGATACGGCACTAGCTCCGGTTCATAAATATAATATAGGCATGTATTCCGTAAATTGTCATACGTGCTTATGAAAAGAACATGCATGACATCTTTTGTCCTACCCTCCCGTGGCAGCGGGGTCCATATGGAAACTAAGGGATGTTAAGGCCTCCTTTTAATAGAGAACTCGAACAAAACATTAGCACATAGTGAATACATGAAGTCCTCAAACTACAGTCATCACCGGTAAGTATCCCGACTACTGTCACTCCGGGGATTACGGATCATAACACTTAATAGGCGACTATAACTTGCAAGATCGGATTTAGAACATAGATATAATGATGATAACATAAATGATTAAGATTTGAAATCATGGCACCCGGTCCCAAAGTGACAAGCATTAAGCATGGCAAAGTCATAGAAACATCAATCTCAGAACATAATGAATACTAATGATCAAGCCCTAACAAAACTAACTCGATTACATGATGAATCTCATCCAACTCCTCATCGACCAGCGAACCTACGAAGGAATTACTCACTTCCGGTGGGGAGCATCATGGAATTGACGATGGAGAAGGGTTGATGATGATGAAGATTGAAAATCCCCCTCTCCGGAGCCACAAACGGACTCCAGATCTTGCCTCCTGATGAAGAACAAGAGGTGGCGGTGGCTCTGTCTCGTGAAACACAATAATTCTTTCTCCCTGATTTTTCTCCAAAAGTGAGTTGAAATCAGGGTCTGCGGGTGCACCAGGTGGGCACAACCCACCTGGACGCGTCAGGAGGGGCACCTCATGGGTTGTGCTCACCCACTGGGCCCCCTCCGGTGGTTCTTTGCTCCAGTATTTTTCTTTTATTCCATAAAAAATCTCCAAAAAGTTTCGTGTCATTTCGAGAACTAAAATAACATCATGGTAGTTCTTCTGAAAACGTCATCAGTCCAGGTTAGTTTCATTCAAATCATGCAAATTAGAGTCCAAAACAAAAGAGAAAGCGTTAGGAAAAGTAGATACGACGGAGACGTATCAGCGGTCTCTCGCTCGCCTGCTACCGCTTTGTCTTGAAAAAAGAAAAATACATGCTCGACCGCTTTGTCTCAAAAGAAAACATGCTCGATCGCTTTGGGATATTCAACTAGTTGACCAGGTAACGCATTAACCACAGAGAGTTGACCGTTGACGACGAAAGTAAAAAAAATCACAAAAGGAAGTTCGAAAATTTGAAATGGTTAATGATTCTTTTAAATCATTATTTGGTGAAAAAAACAGTTCACAAGATTTGAAAAAAGTTCACAAAAATTTGGAAAATCTTCATGAATATGAGAAATAGTTCATCGATATGAAAAAAATTCGTTGATCTTGAATTTCAAAAATCATGATTGCAAAAAAATGTTCATTAGATTATTTTTTAAGTTCATCGATTTTGATAAAAATAGAGTTCATGAATTTGAAAATAGTTCATCAATTTTTTTACAAGAACCATGAAATTGAAAAACAAAATCACCGATCTTCAAAAAAAATCACAAATTTGAAAAAAGTTCACACTTTGAATAAAGATGCAAATTTTAAAAATTTCAAATATTTAGAAAAATAAAAATATAAAAGGAAAACCACCAAACCTTAAAAAACGACCGGAAACTTTCAGAAGCTTCCAAAACCGGCTGGGAAGCTTCTGGAAACTTACCAAAACATGTTGGGAGAGTCTCACAAACGAGCATTCGTACATGGGCCGCCCTACTAAAAATCTATCCAAGGTGCCTTTGCACATCGAAACCAAAAATTAATCTCGCAGATACATACAATTCAGAAGAAGGGGGCAGATACAACTCTCGCAGATGACATGAGTAAACTGATTACGCTATTTATATTTTTCTGAATGTCTCCTAGGCAAACGGGGTTGATGGTATTACCACGCCATCTCTAAATATAAGACGTTTTGCCAGTTTAAATTGAACTAAAAACCGTCTTATATTTAGAAAGAGAACGAGGTTGGGGATATTTACCTAGCATCTTCAGATTTAAGAAACAAAAAGAACTTGCTATAGTACACGCATACGGATACATTTCGACTTGCACTAGAGCATCATGCATGGAGCTAGGTGGAGCCACCAGGCCACTGAATCTCTACGGCGAGACCGAGCGCCTCGCCGAGGGGTCCCCCGATACCCACCCAGGTCGCTGCTGCCCCATGATCGATGGCGTCGTCGTCCATGGCCGTTGCTGACGCCGCCGCCGATACTGTGGCCGTGGGCGTGGCGCCCACCTGCCTATTGCAGTAGAGCTCGCCAATGTTGTCGTAGTTGAGGCTGAGCCGGTTCTCTCGCTGCTTCGGGAGGCAAACTCCACCGGTGAAGTCCAAGAGGCCTCGCGTGTAGTCGTCGTCATCCTCCCGCATGGTATTCCCGGGAGACTTGTCACCATGACGGGTACGAGTGACCATGGCGGACTTGTCCCGGTCACGATGATGACCATCCGCCGCAGCAGCTGCATGCTGGTGGTGTTGCTTTCTTGCAGGGGGAGGGGGCCGTGTCGGGCCGACGCGGTTCAGTTGGCGCTGGCAGTACTTCTGGTCGGGCTCGGCGTCCCTGGCGCAGCGCCACTTCTTGCCGTCTGTACGGCCGCACCTCCTCCGCGCGACGGCCTGCTGCATGCACTGCAGCAGCATGGACATCTGCGCTGCCTGCTGGGCCTGGTAATGGTGGACAAGCAGGGGGGTGTTGTAGCAGCAGTAGTACGACGATGCGGCTTGGGTAGGAGCAACGGCGGCAGCCGGGTTGATATTGGAGAAGAGGAGGTATGAGGGGATGGGCGACGAGGCTGCCATGTGGTTGTAGATGAGCGACTGGCGTTGCAGCTCCACCCATTGCGCCGCCGTGAATAAGCCCCCGCCGGCACCTAGCAAGCGCCGTTGGATCCAAGTCAGCAATATGCATTTTTTTTTCGAAAAGGGGGTTAACCCGGCCTATGCATCAGAATGATGCATACGGCCATATTATTAGAATGCAAAGGGTTCAACAAAGGTCTCGTAGTCTCATACAAAAAAACAAAAGCTCAACAAGGAGCATGAAAGGAAAGAAAAGAGGATAGCCACAACCGGCAGGCAAAAACAGATAGGAAACTAAACACCTATCCTATTACATGACCGCCATCCAAACCGGTTGAAGATATCCCGAGCTACCGTCTCCCATCGGATAGAACCAGTAACCAAATGCTCCCTGGCCTCCGTCGGAGTGAGTAGCGACCACATACGGATGAGTGTAGTGGCCTTGAAGATAACCTGCAAGAAATGAACATTTGTCGTTCTGTTAAAAACCAAATCATTTCTGCAATTTCAGATTGCCCATAGTAAAGCACATACTCCTACTCGGATATGTCTTGCTGTTACTACGTCAATCCCATCTAACCACGTCCCAAATAACGTGTTAATGGAATTCGGGGGTGATATATTAAAAGCTATGTGGATAGACCTCGGTGCCTGATTGATTCGCCGTTATCACAAAAACTACATCTTTTAGAGCACCTCCAGCTGCGCTTTGCCAAATTGTCCTTTGTTAGGATGACTTGTTTGTGGACAAACCACATGAACACTTTTATTTTTAAAGGCACTTTGACTTTCCAAACATGTTTCGATCGAGGTATGACGCTAGCGTTAATAATATCCAAATACATGGATTTAACTGAAAACTCCCCATTCTTAGTTAGTTTCCAGCGAATCTGGTCAGCCTGTTGAGAGAGTTGGACATCCATTAAGCGTCTCACAAGATGGAGCCAAGCCTCCCAACGATTTCCTACTAGCGTCCTCCTGAATTGAATATTAAGAGGATTTGACTGTAATACTATTGCAACGTAAGCGTCTCTCCGCTGAACAATATTATAGAGAGAAGGATATTGGATCGCAAGGGGAGCCTCCCCTAGCCATGTATCCTCCCAGAATCTTGTGGAAGTACCATTTCGAACTACGAACTTTGTCCTATTGAAGAAAGGTGATTTCACTCGCATGAGTCCCTTCCAGAAGGGTGAATCAGTCGGTCTTACCGTCACCTGGGACAAAGTTTTGGACTGAAGATACTTAGCACGAAGAATCTGTGCCCAAGTGGCATCCGTCTCTACAGATAACTTATACAGCCATTTACTGAGGAGGCATCTGTTCTTGACCTCCAAATTTTCAATGCCAAGACCCCCCTGGTCTTTCGGCCTGCAAATGACATCCCATTTAGCGAGTCTGTATTTTCTTTTTAACTCATCGCTCTGCCAGAAGAAGCGAGATCGATAAAAATCTAGCCTTTTCCGTACTCCAACTGGTGCTTCGAAGAAAGACAAAAGAAACATAGGCAGACTCGTGAGAACCGAATTGATCAAAATCAGTCGTCCTCCGTACGACAGAAGCTTGCCCTTCCAGCAGCTAAGTTTTTTTCTCAAAACAATCTTCAATGCTCTTCCACTCTTTGTTAGAGAGCTTGCGATGGTGAATTGGTATACCCAAATACGTGAAGGGTAAAGATCCCAATTCACACCCGAACAATTCTTTGTATGCTTGTTGTTCTTCTTTAGCTCTTCCAAAGCAGAACAATTCACTTTTGTGGAAGTTAATCTTCAACCCCGATAATTGTTCGAACAAGCATAACACAAGCTTCATATTTCTAGCTTTAGCCAAATCATGCTCCATAAAGATAATAGTATCATCAGCGTACTGTAGGATAGATACTCCCCCGTCAACTAAATGAGGGACGAGGCCACCTACCTGACCAGCATCCTTGGCCCTTCCAATTAAAATTGTCAACATATCTACGACAATGTTAAAAAGAATCGGTGACATCGGATCTCCTTGTCGCAGGCCCTTGTGTGTCTGGAAGTAATGACCTATATCATCATTAACCTTGATTCCAACACTTCCTTTTTGCGTGAACGAATCTACCTGGTCTCTCCAGACCTGATCAAAACCTTTCATACGCAATGCCTGCTGCAGAAAAGGCCATTTGACCTTGTCGTACGCTTTCTCAAAATTCACTTTGAAAACCACCCCATCAAGTTTTTTCGTATGGATTTCATGGAGCGTTTCATGCAAAACCACAACCCCTTCTAGGATGTTTCTGTTCGGCATGAAAGCAGTTTGGGACGGCTTAACCACCGAATGTGCAATCTGTGTAAGCCTATTAGTCCCAACCTTGGTAAAGATCTTGAAGCTAACATTCAGAAGGCAGATCGGCCTAAATTGCTCAATCCTCACAGCCTCTGTTTTCTTTGGCAAAAGCGTGATAGTGCCAAAGTTCAAGTGAAATAACTGTAACTGCCCCAAAAAAAGGTCCTGGGACATCGGGAGCAACTCCCCCTTAATAATGTGCCAGCATTTCTTATAAAACTCCGCCGGAAAGCCATCCGGTCCTGGAGCTTTATTATTTTTCATTTGGGAAATTGCTTCGAACACCTCTTTCTCCGTAAACGGGGCCGTCAAAATATCATTCTCCTCAACTGCGAGCTGAGGAACATCCTCAACCCTCGACTCGTCTAAAGAGACAGAGTTGTCCTCAGGAGGCCCAAACAGTTGTTTGTAATAGTTGGTGATATAAGCCTTTAGGTTATCCTGCCCTAAGATCGTTCCTTCGTCTTGCTCAAGCTGAAAGATTCTCTTCTTTCGGTGCTTGCCATTCGCAATCATGTGGAAGAATTTTGTGTTATCATCCCCTTGGACGATTTTTTGAACCTTAGCACGCAGAGCCCACCTCAATTCCTCCTCGCGAAGCAGCTCTTTCAATCTTAACTCCGCCTCCACTTTAGTTTCCAGTTCTCTGGTGTCTAGTATGGAAGACTCTGCCTTTAAATCTAGGGATTGAATAAGCAGAAGGAGCCTTTCCTTCTCGGCCTTATAAATCCCACCTATATGCTTGGCCCAACCCCGCAAGAATTGACGCAAATGACGGATCTTATTTTGCCAACGCTCAACATTCGTTCTCCCACCTGAATCTTTAGCCCATTCTCTTGCTATTAGATTCAGAAACCCTTCTCTTTCAAACCACGCTAATTCGAAAGAAAAGATACTCTTGTTCCCCACATGCGTAGCCTCACCCGAGTCAACCAACAATGGGGTATGATCGGAGATACCGCGTGAGAGCGCTTGAACCGTCACAAGGGGAAACTTCTGTTCCCAGTCGACGCTCGCAAGGACCCGGTCCAGCTTCTCAAAGGTCAGGACTAGTAGTGTGTTAGCCCAAGTGAACTTTCTACCAGAAAGCTCAATCTCTCGAAGGTCTAAGCTTTCAATAATTGTATTAAACATAAACGACCATCTGCCGTCAAAGTTATCATTGTTTTTCTCGTCCCGCCTACGGATAATATT
>NC_041391.1:272341289-272400090 GCF_002162155.2 Triticum dicoccoides
ATTGGGAGCTGCTCGTTACCACAAATACGGACTAAATCTGCCAAAAAGTCGGGTTTGAGTTCTGGTTGTGCGGCCCCATAGACCGCCACCAAGACCCAATTAAACCCATCAACCTTTGACCTAACTCGAAACTTAACCGCAAAATCTCCCATAACCACACTCCTAACTTCCAATGATTCGCACTTAACCCCAAGTAAGACCCCTCCGGATCGTCCTCTTGGAGGTAGACAATGCCAATCGAAGTCAACCCCTCCTGACAGAGTACTAAGAAATTGGGGGGTAAAATTGTCCCTTCCCGTTTCGGACAGGGCAATGAAATCCAAACTGTGCTCAATAGAAGCATCCGCTAGAAACCTTCTTTTAGCCAAGTCTTTAAGACATCTGCTATTCCAAAAAGATTCCTTTCATATCTCATCATGAAATTTTTTGGTTGTTCGGATCCTAGCACTTCTACACACGACCGACATCGGATAAATCTTACGACTCCATTTGCATTTAGGTCTGTGTTGATCCTCTACCCGGTTCTCACCCCCGAGCTCAGTGGACATATCCACTTGGGAATCACCAATAATGGAGTCCCTTGGGGAATGAGAAAAAGAGGCCTCCCCATACTCGTGAGGGGAGGGTGCCAGATCAGCACAAAGGCTTTCAATCACATTGACCCCCAAAGCATCAACATCAGCATCCTTCATAGGTTTAACAGCCGCAAGGTTTCTAATCATCTCTAAAGCACGGTCTGCTTCGAGATCCAAGAGATCATTAACTGATTTATCGACTTCGACATCATTTCTACCCAGAGAAACACCCAACTGGTTTGCGTTATTAATAATCTCAGCATTTGAAAAATGCAAAATAGAATTGGAAGTGTTAATGGACATACCAGTAGTGACCTCTATATCACGTAGCTTGGCCGCCCTCATGGCGCACCGTTGCTGCATGTCATCAACATCCGGCCGATCCTGGAGACGACAGCTCATCCGTCGACCATCAGATACCGGGTTCGGAATTCCTCCAAAGGTGATGATGTCGTCCCGGGTAACCCCGTCCGGGGTAAGGCCTCCTGCCCGACCCCCAACAGGGCTCAACTGATCTGTACCCGTCGGAGAGCTGCCCTGCGCCGGGGGCACCGACAGAGCCCCCTCAGCCGTCACCGCCACCGGGCGCTGCACGCCCGGCGAGCCCTGAGCAAAAGTCGCCCCCTCCAGGGACGGCCGGGGAGAGGAAGGGGCGGGGACCACCTGTCTGCACCCCCCTCCCAGGCCAGCAACTCCACCCGCGCATGGCGCGGCCGACAGGGGAGAGACAAGGGCGAGGGCCTCCTGCCCACACCCCCCTCCCGGAGAGTCACCTCCAGGACCGTGAAGACCATCCGCAACACCGCCCGGTGTCAGCAGACTCTTCATCCGCAGAGAAGCATCCTCTCGATGAAGGAGAGCGGGGGATCGGAGGGCCTCCTGCCCATGATCCTCCCCACCCTTCCAGCGAGGCTCAGAAATCCGATCAAACTCCATATCCGGGTCAACCAACGTCCCGAAGTCCGTCCCGGAAGATAGATGGACGGTCGGAGCCACACAACCAGAAGCCAACACCGGTGGTAACTCGTGTTCCGCCGGCTCGTCCAGCTCCACACGAACACTCCATAGACGACTAGGCGCAGAGTGCGCATCAAAAGACCCAAAGCGAAGAGCGTTCATCGGAGCGGAAGATCCAGACGGACCCGTGGCAGACTTATCCGCCTTATCCGACTGCGAATCCGGCCCCTTGGCCGTCTCCCGAGAAGCGTTGTCGTGCTCTTTACTCTGATCTCCAGGTGCTCCATCCCCCTCTGTCGTATCCATGTCCTGGATGGCATCCCCCCCTCCCTCCTGAGGGATCGGAGTGTCCTCAATATCAAGCTCAAGCATATAGCTAACGCCATCATGTGTCCACTTGACCACATCGGGAACAAACTCCAAGCTGAGAACACCAACCAGTAGCCTCGCAGCACCATGTGCCCGAGTGAAAGGCATGTCCACCTGTTCCGTCTTCCCAATGAGAGAACCCAAACTCCAAGCTACCAGGAAGTGATTGATATATTTGCGTGGTGCACCATAGAAGCGAACCCAAACCTTCTCCAAAGGTGTGCCCTCAGGCTCTTTCTCCTTCCACTCATCAAACGTAAGGACGATGCTAGTACTCTGAACTCTGCACATGCCCCATTTGAGAATATGTAGCTGGTCCTCCTTAGTGGGAAACTAAACCTTGTAAGTCTGGTTCTCCAACTTAACAAGGTCACACTGGTGATTACCTGGAACAAGATCCTGCAGCTGCCGCACAATCTGTGCCTCCGTCAAACTCCCATTAGTCACTTTAACAACTGCGGGAAAGGAACTCTCATGCACATGTGTCAAAGGAGCCACATCAGGTGACCCAAAAAACATAAGCTCCTGACAACAAACCCATAAATGGTAACCACCGGCTTGGGGCCGGAAAGAAGAGGACAATCTGCGGACTTATGTTGCGATCTACAGCAGTAATCGCACAGTTCTGTTGTACACTCCGCCACAAAATGACCTGGCTCTCCACATCTATAGCACGGCAGTTTCTTTTTCTTTATAGCCCACTTTGATAATTTTTCACCATTGCGCTTGTCCAGTGCCTTTTCAGAACCAACATCATCAGATTTAGCCACCGGAACACTGACAGCAGCTAAAGCTCGGACTGCATCCACAGCCACCTGGGAGAGCGAAGGAGAGGGTGCCTGCACAGTCTCATGAGGCGCGGCCGAAGCCACCACGGTCGTAGCCGGCGGCGGAGGAGGCCGCGGTGGAGGTTGGCGTCGCCCGGCCCCCACCTCTGCCGCCACGGAAAGCACGGTGAGCACCTCGGTTTGGCCGGTTGGTTGGGCCGGCCACCCCTTCGACAAAGTTGCCAGGAGGCCCTTGGAAACCGCGTCCCGGACCATTGCCATTGTTCCACCCTGAGCCACGACCACCACCAGAAGAAGAACCATGGTGCTGACCCTCGCCATAGGCATCATATCCATCATCACCCCACTGGCCATATCGACTATATCTAAAACCACCATTGTTGTCCTTGGCAGCCCCACCGCCGTGACCATCCCGGGCCGGACCTCCACCCCGCCCGACGGCATGGGCACCCCCACGGCCAACACCAGGGGCACCACCGCGGCCGAGTGTAGAGTTACCCGCATGCCCGGCGGCCTGGGCACCACCCCGCCGGGCGACTTGGCCGGCAGGCGGCGCTTCCTGCTGCGCCACAGCTGCAGCGGACGGTGGTGGCTTGGCCGGCGGCGGCTGGCCTCGTCCCGCCATGCCTGCCGCACCGGGAAAGCTAACAGGACCAGCAGCGGCCGGTTGAACTCGCCGAGCCCTACCAGACCCGATCGACGCAAAGTACGGCCGACAACTCACGGTAGCCCTAGGAACAACACGAACTAGAGAGAAACCCTCGATCGTCAGACGGGTTCGATGCTGTGGCCTGGATCGCTACATGGGCCTCTTGCCCAGTATCAGATGCGTCCAGGTCCACACTAGCCGCGTCAGGCCCACCCTGGCCCAACAACGAATTCAAACGGGCAAGTCGCATCGCCCGGATCTCATCACGATCGCTCGCCGGCAACACCGCTGCCGGCGGCCTAGATCTCCTCCGGCGATCTTTCACAACCTTCCAAGAACCGAAGAAATCACCAAGAGTCAGGGATGGAAGACTCACCTTTGGTAGAGGACCCTTCCAAGGCCGTGTCGACGTCGGCGCCGTCCGGCGGTGTGCCACTCGCCGGACGACCTCCACCTTGTCCGTCATGCCCACCCCGACCCAAGCAGGATCCTCCGGCGGGACGACCTCATCAACAAAGCCGGCCACAACCTCCTCCGAGTAGCCAGCCCCCAACACCTCGCACACCTTGTCACTCGGCGTCGGAGAGTACGCCGCCACTGCAGATCCGCCGCCGGCGGCCTCCTCCTCATCGGAGTCGTCGGAGTCCGAGGCCGCAAGGGCCCAGAAACGACTCCCACCGCGAAGGGAAGGCGCGGCCGGCAGAAACTTGTCGACGCGATCGGCACCGCGGTCGGCTCCGTGGTCGCCACCACGATCGCCTCGCTTACCCATCGTGGTCGCTAACAACCATATCTGGATGAGACTTCTATCTTATCCCAGTCAGCAATATGCATGCAGTGAAACTATGAAAGTAATAGTGTATAGTGCATGTGCACTGCACGAACTAGCACGTACGTACCAATGGTGGAGGCAACAGGAACATGAGTGGCAGCTGGTGGCATGAAAGTTGCCATGGCCGGGCGCTGTCCGATGTCGCCATTGCCGGCAACCACGCCGTCGTCCAGCTCCAGCTTGTTCATACCGTCCCACGTGCTGTCACCTTGGATCCTCGGTCACTCAGGTGCTGTGTGCCTGTTTCCCTGTCCCCCGGCCACCTCGGCGTCTTTATAAACAAGCCAGGCAGTAGGAGTACCAGTGTACACACCGAGACCGACCGTACGTACTACGTAGACTACCAAAAGATCAAGATCGGGCCGGCCGACGCAGGTGGCCACGTCATGGGCTTGATGCATGACCATGATGATGAGGATTGAGGTGAAGTGATGGGTCATACAGCTTTCATGACCGCCCTGCCTGTATCAACGCGACATGGATAAATAAAGTGAAGGTGCATGCATGCGTAGAGAAAGAGACGAACAAGAAAAAAGATTAAAGACGAGTGCAATCTTCTCCATTCATATGATGATGTGCATGCATACAGTGAGATCGCCTGGCGCGGGCACGGCATGACCCGTCGTTTTCCTCGGGCCGTGACCACCATGCTGTCCAGGGGCCCTCTCTGCTCACTTCAACGCTCCACCATTCCGGTCTCCGCCCGCATGCGCGCAGAGGGAGTGGTAACATACGATGGGAGCTGCCGCGTGACAGAAAAAGCCGGAGGAAAACCAAGATCGATCGGCTCGTGTGTAGATGGGTACGTCGTTTTCCATACATGCCGAGGCATGGACTGGGGTGATGACTTGACAGAACATGTGCCTGCGTGCTTCTCGTCTCTTGGATCCGCCTGTTAAGCCAACTCAAACGACCTCAAATGGTCTGTCCGCGTTTGTTTGAGGGTAAACAAAGACAATACGCGGCCATCGCGCAGAAGCAAACGGACAAATACTCATTTTATGTCCGCTTTTCACTTAATCATGGCTTAAATTTGGGCCGCATTTGCGTCAAAGCGGACAGCGCACGGGCAGGCGGGACGCGCGCCCTTGTCCTCCCTTGGTCTGTCCGTCAGGGACACAATGCGCCCATTTTCCCTCCCTTTCCTCAAAACCCTCCGCGCTCCCCTTCCCTCCCCTCCCTCATCCATGGTCGGCGGCCTGAAGAAACCCGATGACCCGGCCGCTACCGTGCGCCCCGGCGAAGAAGAAGGGCCTGAAGAAGCCGTGGTCGGAGCTCACGCGGCTCGACCATGAATCGGCCAAGAGAAGGGCACTGCGAGACGTCGCTACGGACAAGAAAGCCGCTGTCGACTACGCCGCCAAGGCCACTGTGCTGCACAAGGCCGTCGTCGAGGACAAGGAGGACATTGTCGCCAAGGCACACGCCCTACTCATGCTAGGGGTATGCCGACCCTCGCCGGTCATTATCTCAGTCGCTGCCATGGCCACGGTTAGCACATGCTCGTCGGCTATTCGCACTCCGCAGTGCCTGTCGCCCAGCTTGAGAGCATTGAAGCCCGTCCTGTGAGTGGCCTAGGCGTAGGCGACTTGGTATGACCTTGCTATTACATGTTTATGTTTGTGTTTGTTGTATCTTGTGTCCTTGCTATTGCATTTGTGGCCTTCTCTTTGATTGGGTAGGCGTTCCAATATTGGGAAGCCTTCAAACGAAGAAGCTTGACATGGAGTAGGTCACCAAGAAGAGGAAGCTCGACATTGAGGAGGCCGCCCAAATGAAGAAGCTCGCGATCGAGGCCACCAATGCCGACACCAAAGCAAAAGAGGTGGCGCTAGCAATCATGAGCATGGACTTGACCAACATGTGCCCGAAGAGAAGAAGTTGGTTCGAGAGCCGGCAAAAGGAGATGTTTGACCGAGACTACATCAACTAGAGAGGGCTTGGACGTGGACTATGGCCGTTCTTTTTGAAGGCTAGCAAGTGTACCGGTCACTGACTGTGTTGCCGGCGACAAAACATGGGGTTAATTTTAAAGGCTGGCAAGTGTGCCGACCACTAGATGTATTGCAGCGACAAAACTTGAGGGTTCATTTTGAAGGCTGGCAAGGGTGCCGGTTGCTGGCTTTGTTGCCGGCGAGAGATTTGGGGGGTTGATCATTTTGTAGACTGGCTATGTATGTTGGCTACTAGTTATGTTGCCGGCGTGAACTACGGCCGCTAGCATGAACTATAACCATGGTGTCTGCTACGTCTTGAGCTTGCTTTGGTTTCCTTGAATAGAAAAGGGTGATGCAGCAATAGTAGCGTAAGTATTTTCCTCAGTTTTTTGAGAACCAAGGTATCAATCCAGTAGGAGGCTCCTCAAAAGTACCACGCACCTACAGAAACAAACAAAGAACTCGCAACCAACGCAATAAAGGGGTTGTCAATCCCTTCACAGCCACTTGCGAAAGTGAGATCTGATAGAGATAGTATGATAAGATAAATATATTTTTGGTATTTTATGATATAGATTGGAAAAGTAAAGATGCAAATAAAAGTAGATTGAAAGCTTATATGATAAAAGATAGACCGGGGGGCCATAGGTTTCACTAGTGGCTTCTCTCAAGATAGCATAAGTATTACGGTGGATGAACAAATTACTTTCGAGCAATTGGTAGAAAAGCGAATAATTATGAGATTATCTAGGCATAATCATGTATATAGGCATCACGTTCATGACAAGTAGATCGACTCCTGCCTGCATCTACTTGTTGGAAATATGCCCTAGAGGCAATAATAAAAGTATTATTATTATATTTCCTTGTTCATGATAATTGTCTTTTATTCATGCTATAACTGTATTATCCGGCAATCGTAATACACGTGTGAATACATAGACCACAATATGTCCCTAGTGAGCCTCTAGTTGACTAGCTCGTTGTGATCAACAGATAGTCATGGTTTCCTGGCTATGGACATTGGATGTCGTTGATAACGGGATCACATCATTAGGAGAATGATGTGATGGACAAGACCCAATCCTAAGACTAGCACAAAAGATCGTGTAGTTCATTTGCTAGAGCTTTGCCAATGTCAAGTATCTCTTCCTTCGACCATGAGAGCGTGTAACTCCTGGATACCGTAGGAGTGCTTTGGGTGTATCAAACGTCACAACGTAACTGGGTGACTATAAAGGTGCACTACAGGTATCTCCGAAAGTATCTATTGTTTTGTGCGGATCGAGACTGGGATTTGTCACTCCGTGTAAACGGAGAGGTATCTCTGGGCCCACTCGGTAGGACATCATCATATGCGCAATGTGACCAAGGAGTTGATCACGGGATGATGTGTTACGGAACGAGTAAAGTGACTTGCCGGTAACGAGATTGAACAAGGTATTGGATACCGACGATCGAATCTCGGGCAAGTAACATACCGATAGACAAAGGGAATTGAATACGGGATTGATTAAGTCCTTGACATCGTGGTTCATCCGATGAGATCATCGTGGAACATGTGGGAGCCATCATGGGTATCCAGATCCCGTTGTTGGTTATTGATCGGAGAACGTCTCGGTCATGTCTACATGTCTCCCGAACCCGTAGGGTCTACACACTTAAGGTTCGATGACGCTAGGGTTATAAAGGAAGTTTGTATGTGGTTACCGAATATTGTTTGGAGTCCCGGATGAGATCCCGGACGTCACGAGGAGTTCCGGAATGGTCCGGAGGTAAAGATTTATATATGGGAAGTCCTATTTTGGCCACCGGAAAATGTTCGGGATTTTTCGGTATTGTACCGGGAAGGTTCTAGAAGGTTCCGGAGTGAGGCCCACCTGCATGGGGGGACCCACATGGACGTGGGTAGTGGGGGCAAGGCCCCACACCCCTGGTCAAGGCGCACCAAGATCCCCCCTTAGAAGGAATAAGATCATATCCCGAAGGGATAAGATCAAGATCCCTAAAAAGGGGGGATAACAATCGGTGGGGAAGGAAATAATGAGATTTCTTTCCTCCCACCTTGGCCAACGCCCCAATGGACTTGGAGGGCAAGAAACCAGCCCCTCCACCCCTATATATAGTGGGGAGGCACATGGGAGCGATAGACGAAGTTCTGGCGCAGCCCTCCCCCTCTCACAAGTACTCCTCCTCTCCCGCGGTGCTTGGCGAAGCCCTGCAGGATTGCCACGCTCCTCCACCATCACCACGCTGTTGTGCTGCTGCTGGATGGAGTCTTCCTCAACCTCTCCCTCTCTCCTTGCTGGATCAAGGCTTGGGAGACGTCACCGGGCTGTATGTGTGTTGAACACAGAGGTGCCGTGCGTTCGGCACTTGATCATCGGTGATTTGAATCACGACGAGTACGACTCCATCAACCCCGTTCACTTGAACGCTTCCGCTTAGCGATCTACAAGGGTATGTAGATGCACTCTCTTTCTACTCGTTGCTGGTCTCTCCATAGATAGATCTTGGTGACACGTACGAAAAGTTTGAATTTCTGCTACGTTCCCCAACAGTGGTATCAGAGCTAGGTCTATTGCGTAGATTCTTTGCACGAGTAGAACACAAAGTAGTTGTGGGCGTTGATGTTGTTCAATATGCTTACCGTTACTAGTCCAATCTTGTTTCGACGGTATTGTGGGATGAAGCGGCCCGGACCGACCTTACACGTACTCTTACGTGAGACAGGTTCCACCGATTAACATGCACTTGGTGCATAAGGTGGCTAGCGGGTGCCAGTCTCTCCCACTTTAGTCGGAACGGATTCGATGAAAAGGGTCCTTATGAAGGGTAAATAGAAATTGGCATATCACGTTGTGGTCTTGCGTAGGTAAGAAACGTTCTTGCTAGAAACCCATAGCAGCCACGTAAAACATGCAACAACAATTAGAGGACGTCTAACTTGTTTTTGCAGGGTATGCTATGTGATGTGATATGGCCAAGAAGAATGTGATGAATGATATGTGATGTATGAGATTGATCATGTTCTTGTAATAGGATTCACGACTTGCATGTCGATGAGTATGACAACCGGCAGGAGCCATAGGAGTTGTCTTTATTTATTGTATGACCTGCGTGTCATTGAAGAACGCCATGTAAACTACTTTACTTTATTGCTAAACGCGTTAGTCATAGAAGTAGAAGTAGTCGTTGGTGTGACAACTTCATGAAGACACGATGATGGAGATCATGGTGTCGTGCCGGTGACGATGATGATCATGGAGCCCCGAAGATGAAGATCAAAAGGAGCAAAATGATATTGGCCATATCATGTCACTATTTGATTGCATGTGATGTTTATCATGTTTATGCATCTTGTTTGCTTAGGACGACGGTAGTAAATAAGATGATCCCTTACAAAATTTCAAGAAGTGTTCTCCCCTAACTGTGCACCGTTGCTACAGTTCGTCGCTTCTAAGCACCACGTGATGATCGGGTGTGATGGATTCTTACGTTCACATACAACGGGTGTAAGACAGTTTTACACAGCGAAAACACTTAGGGTTAACTTGACGAGCCTAGCATGTGCAGACATGGCCTCGGAACACGGAGACCGAAAGGTCGAGCATGAGTCGTATGGTAGATACGATCAACATGAAGATGTTCACTGATGATGACTAGTCCGTCTCACGTGATGATCGGACATGGCCTAGTTGACTCGGATCATGTGATCACTTAGATGACCAGAGGGATGTCTATCTAAGTGGGAGTTCATAAGATGAACTTAATTATCCTGAACATAGTCAAAAGACCTTTTGCAAATTATGTCGTAAGCTCGCGCTTTAGTTCCACTGTTTAGATATGTTCCTAGAGAAAATATAGTTGAAAGTTGATAGTAGCGATTATGCGATCAGTAGAAAGCTTATGTCCTTAATGCAGCGCTCAGTGTGCTGAACCCCAACGTCGTGTGTCGATGTTGCGAACATCGGACATACATGTTTTGATAACTACGTGATAGTTCAATTAAATGGTTTAAGTAGAGGCACCAAAGACGTTTTCGAAACGTCGCAGAACATATGAGATGTTTCGAGGGCTGAAATTGGGATTTCAGGCTCGTGCCCACGTCAAGAGGTATAAGACCTCCGACGATTTTCTTAGCCTGCAAACTAAGGGAGAAAAGCTCAATCGTTGAGCTTGTGCTCAGATTGTCTGAGCACAACAATCACTTGAATCGAGTGGGAGTTGATCCTCCAGATGAGATAGTGATGTTTCCCCAAAGTCATTGCCACCAAGCTGCTAGAGCTTCGTGATTAACTATAACATATCAGGGATAGATATGATGATCCTTGAAATATTCATGATGTTTGACACCGCGAAAGTAGAAATCAAGAAGGAGCATCAATTGTTGATGGTTGGTGAAACCACTAGTTTCAAGAAGGGCAAGGGAACAAAGGGATACTTCATGAAACGGCAATTCAGCTGCTGCTCTAGTGAAGAAACCCAAGGTTGAACCCAAACCCGAGACTAAGTGCTTCTGTAAATAAGGGGAACAACCACTGGAGCAGCATTACCCTAGATACTTGGTAGATGAGAAGGCTGGCAAGGTCGATAGAAGTATATTGGATATACATTATGTTAATGTGTACTTTACTAGTACTCCTAGTAGCACCAGGGTATTGGATACCGGTTCGGTTGCTAAGTGTTAGTAACTCGAAATAAAAGCTACGGAATAAACGGAGACTAGCTAAAGGTGAGCTGACGATATATGTTGGAAGTGTTTCCAAGGTTGATATGATCAAGCATCGCACGCTCCCTCTACCACCGAGATTGGTGTTTGCGTTGAGCATAGACATGATTGGATTATGTCTATCGCAATACGGTTATTCATTTAAGGAGAATAATGGTTACTCTATTTTTGAATAATACCTTCAATGGTCTTGCACCTAAAGGAATGGTTTATTGAATCTCGGTCGTAGTGATACACATTTTCATGCCAAAAGATATAAGATAGTAATGATAGTACCACTTACTTGTGGCACTGCCATGTAAGTCATAATGGTATAAAACGCATGAAGAAGCTCCATGTTGATGGTTCTTTGGACTCACTCGTTTTTGAAAAGTTTGAGACATGCGAACCATGTCTATTGGTGTATATGCATGAAGAAACTCCATGCAAATGGATCGTTTGGACTCACTTGATTTTGAATCACTTGAGATATGCAAATCATACCACATGGGCAAGATGACTGAAAAGCCTCATTTTCAGTAAGATGGAACAAGATAGCAACTTGTTGGAAGTAACACATTTTGATGTGTGCAGTCGAATGAGTGCCGAGGCATGCAGTGAATATCATTATGTTCTTACTTCACAGATGATTCGAGTAAATGTTGAGTATATTTACTTGATGAAACACAAGTCTGAATTATTGAATGGTTCAAGAAATTTCAGAGTGAAGTAGCAGATCATTGTGACAAGAGGATAAAATGTCTATGATATGATCATAGAGATGAATATCTGAGTTACGAGTTTTGGCGCACAATTAAGACATTGTGGAAATTGTTTCGCAATTAATACCGCCTGGAACACCATAATGTGATGGTGTGTCCGAACATCATAGTTGCACCCTATTGGATATGGTGCGTACCATGATGTCTCTTATCGAATTACCACTATCGTTCATGGGTTAGGCATTAGAGACAACCACATTCACTTTAAATAGGGCACCACGTAATTCCGATGAGATGACACCGTATGAATTATGGTTTAGAGAAACCTAAGTTGTCGTTTCTTAAAAGTTTGGGGCTGCGACGCTTATATGAAAAAGTTTCAGGTTGATAAGCTCAAACCCAAAGCGGATAAAATGCATCTTCATAGGAAACCCAAAACAGTTGGGTATACCTCCTAATTCAGATCCGAAAGCAATATGGATTGTTTCTAGAATCGGGTCCTTTCTCGAGGAAAAGTTTCTTTCGAAAGAATTGAGTGGGAGGATGGTGGAGACTTGATGAGGTTATTGAACCGTCTCTTCAACTAGTGTGTGACAGGGCACAGGGAGTTGTTCCTGTGGCACCTACACCAATTGAAGTGGAAGCTTATGATATTGATCATGAAACTTCGGATCAAGTCACTCCCAAACCTCGTAGGATGACAAGGATGCGTACTACTTCAGAGTGGTACGTAATCCTGTCTTGAAGGTCATGTTGCTAGACAAAAATGAACCTACGAGCTATGGAGAAGCGATGGTGGGCCCTGATTCCGATAAATGGCTTGAGGCCATAAAATCTGAGAGAGGATCCATGTATGAAAACAAAGTGTAGACTTTGGCAGAACGGCTCGATGGTCGTAAGGCTAATGAGTACAGATGGATTTCAAAAGGAAGACGGACAATGATGGTAAATGTCACCATTAAGAAAGCTCGACTTGTCGTTAAGATGTTTTCCGACAAGTTCAAGGAGTTGACTACGATGAGATTTTCTCACTCGTAGCGATGCTAAGAGTCTATTGGAATTATATTAGCGATTACTGCATTATTTATGAAATCTTGCAGATAGGATGTCAAAACATTGTTTCCTCGACGATTTTAATGAGGAAAGGTTGTATGTGATACAACCGGAAGGTTTTGTCAATCCCGAAAGATGCTAATAAGTATGCAAAGCTCCAGCAATCCTTCTAAGGACTGGAGTGAGCATCTCGGAGTTGGAATGTATGCTTTGATGATGATCAAAAATTTTGGGTTTGTACAAAGTTTATGAGAAACTTGTATTTCCAAAAAGTGAGTGGGAGCACTATAGAATTTCTGATGAGTATATGTTGTTGACATATTGTTGATCAGAAATGACGTAGAATTTCTGGAAAGCATATAGGGTTATTTTGAAAGTGTTTTTCAATGGAAAGCCTGGATTAAGGTACTTGAACATTGAGCATCAAGATCTATAAGGATAGATCAAAATGCTTAATAATACTTTCAAATGAGCACATACCTTGACATGATCTTGAAGGTGTTCAAGATGGACCAGTCAAAGAAGGAGTTCTTGCCTGAGTTGTAAGGTACGAAGTTAAGACTTAAAGCTCGACCACGGCAGAATAGAGAGAAAGGACGAAGGTCGTCCCCTATGCTTAAGACGTAGGCTCTTCAGTATGCTATGTTGTGTACCGCACCTGAAGTGTGCCTTGCCATGAGTCAGTCAAGGGGTACAAGAGTGATCCAAGGATGGCTCACAGGACAGCGGTCAAAGTTATCCTTAGTAACTAGTGGACTAAGGAATTTTCTCGATTATGGAGGTGGTAAAAGAGTTCGTCGTAAAGGTTACGACGATGCAAGCTTGACACCTATCCGGATAGCTCTGAGTACAGAGACCGGATACATATAATGGAGCAATAATTTAGAATAGCTCCAAGTAGAACAGTTGTTTGGAATAGCTCCAAATAGAGCGTGGTAGCTGCATCTAGGAGATGACATAGAGATTTGTAAAGCACACACGGATCTGAAAGGTTCAGACCCGTTGACTAAAACCTCTCTCACAAGCAACATGATCAAACATAAAACTCATTGGGTGTTAATCACATAGTGATGTGAACTAGACTACTGACTCTAGTAAACTCTTGGGTATTAGTCACATGGCGATGTGACCTGTGAGTGTTAATCACATGGCGATGTGAACTAGATTATTGACTCTAGTGCAAGTGGGAGACTGTTGGAAATATGCCCTAGAGGCAATAATAAAAGTATTATTATTATATTTCCTTGTTCATGATAATTGTCTTTTATTCATGCTATAACTGTATTATCCGGAAATCATAATACACGTGTGAATACATAGACCACAATATGTCCCTAGTGAGCCTCTAGTTAACTAGCTCGTTGTGATCAACAGATAGTCATGGTTTCCTGGCTATAGACATTGGATGTCGTTGATAACGGGATCACATCATTAGGAGAATGATGTGATGGACAAGACCCAATCCTAAGACTAGCACAAAAGATCGTGTAGTTCATTCGCTAGAGCTTTGCCAATGTCAAGTATCTCTTCCTTCGACCATGAGAGCGTGTAACTCCTGGATACCGTAGGAGTGCTTTGGGTGTATCAAACGTCACAACGTAACTGGGTGACTACAAAGGTGCACTACAGGTATCTCCGAAAGTATCTATTGTTTTATGCGGATCGAGACTGGGATTTGTCACTCCGTGTAAACGGAGAGGTATCTCTGGGCCCACTCGGTAGGACATCATCATATGCGCAATGTGACCAAGGAGTTGATCACGGGATGATGTGTTATGGAACGAGTAAAGTGACTTGCCGGTAACGAGATTGAACAAGGTATTGGATACCGACGATCGAATCTCGGGCAAGTAACATACCGATAGACAAAGGGAATTGAATACGGGATTGATTAAGTCCTTGACATCATGGTTCATCCGATGAGATCATCGTGGAACATGTGGGAGCCATCATGGGTATCCAGATCCCGCTGTTGGTTATTGATCGGAGAACGTCTCGGTCATGTCTACATGTCTCCCGAACCCGTAGGGTCTACACACTTAAGGTTCGATGACGCTAGGGTTATAAAGGAAGTTTGTATGTGGTTACCGAATGTTGTTTGGAGTCCCGAATGAGATCCCGGACGTCACGAGGAGTTCCGGAATGGTCCGGAGGTAAAGATTTATATATGGGAAGTCCTATTTTGGCCACCGGAAAATGTTCGGGATTTTTCGGTATTGTACCGGGAAGGTTCTAGAAGGTTCCGGAGTGGGGCCCACCTGCATGGGGGGACCCACATGGACGTGGGTAGTGGGGGCAAGGCCCCACACCCCTGGTCAAGGCGCACCAAGATCCCCCCTTAGAAGGAATAAGATCATATCCCGAAGGGATAAGATCAAGATCCCTAAAAAGGGGGGATAACAATCGGTGGGGAAGGAAATAATGAGATTTCTTTCCTCCCACCTTGGACAACGCCCCAATGGACTTGGAGGGCAAGAAACCAGCCCCTCCACCCCTATATATAGTGGGGAGGCACATGGGAGCGATAGACGAAGTTCTGGCGCAGCCCTCCCCCTCTCACAAGTACTCCTCCTCTCCCGCGGTGCTTGGCGAAGCCCTGCAGGATTGCCACGCTCCTCCACCACCACCACGCTGTTGTGCTACTGCTGGATGGAGTCTTCCTCAACCTCTCCCTCTCTCCTTGCTAGATCAAGGCTTGGGAGACGTCACCGGGCTGTATGTGTGTTGAACGCGGAGGTGCCGTGCATTCGGCACTTGATCATCGGTGATTTGAATCACGACGAGTACGACTCCATCAACCCCGTTCACTTGAACGCTTCCGCTTAGCGATCTACAAGGGTATGTAGATGCACTCTCTTTCTACTCGTTGCTGGTCTCTCCATAGATAGATCTTGGTGACACGTACGAAAATTTTGAATTTCTGCTACGTTCCCCAACACTACTACTATTACTCCACACATAGACCGCTATCCAGCATGCATCTAGAGTATTAAGTTCATAAGAACAGAGTAACGCATTAAAAAAGATGACATGATGTAGAGGGATAAACTCAAGCAATATGATATAAACCCCATCTTTTTATCCTCGATGGCAACAATACAATACATGCCTTGCTGCCCCTGCTGTCACTGGGAAAGGACACCGCAAGATTGAACCCAAAGCTAAGCACTTCTCCCATGGCAAGAAAGATCAATCTAGTAGGCCAAACCAAACTGATAATTCGAGGAGACTTGCAAAGATAACTCAATCATACATAAAATAATTCAGAGAAGATTCAAATATTTCTCATAGATAAACTTGATCATAAACCCACAATTCATCGGATCTCGACAAACACACCGCAAAAAGAGTTACATCAAGTAGATCTCCACAAGAGAGGGGGAGAACATGGTATTGAGATCCAAAAAGAGAGAAGAAGCCATCTAGCTAATAACTATGGACCCAAAGGTCTGTGGTAAACTACTCACAACTCATCGGAGGGGCTATGGTGTTGATGTAGAAGCCCTCTATGGTCGATTCCCCCTCCCGCGGAGCGCCGGCGAAGGCTCCAAGATGGGATCTCGCGGATACAGAAGGTTACGGCGGTGGAAATTGTTTTTCATTAGCTCCCTGGATGTTTTCGGGGTACGTGGGTATATATAGGAGGAATAAGTAGGTCGGTGGCCGCCCGAGGGGCCCACGAGATAGGGGGCGCGCCCTGTAGGGGTGGGCGCACCCTCCACCCTCGTGGCCGCCTCGGCTGCTTCTTGGCTTGCACTCCAAGTCCTCTGGATCACGTTTGTTCCAAAAATCACGCTTCCGAAGGTTTCATTCCATTTGGACTCCGTTTGATATTCCTTTTCTTCGAAATACTGAAATAGGCAAAAAAAACAATACGGGCTGGGCCTCCGGTTAGTAGGTTAGTCCCAAAAATGATATAAATGTGTAAAATAAAGCCCATAAACATCCAAGGGTAATATAATAGCATGGAACAATCAAAAATTATAGATACTTTGGAGACGTATCAACCATCCCCAAGCTTAATTCCTGCTCGTCCTCGAGTAGGTAAATGATAAAAAGAGAATTTCTGATGTGGAATGCTACCTAGCATATTTCTCAATGTAATTTTCTTTATTGTGGCATGAATGTTCAGATCCAAATGATTCAAAATAAAAGTTCATATTGATATAAGAAATAGTAACACTTCAAGCATACTAATAAAAGCAATCATGTCTTCTCAAAATAACATGGCTAAAGAAGTTCATCCCTACAAAATCATATAGTTAGGCTATGCTTCATTTTCATCACACAAAAATGTTCCCAAATTCTACACCCCCGATGACAAGCCAAGAAATTGTTTCGTACTTAAATAATCTTAAATTTTTTCAACTTTCACGCAATACATGAGCGTGAGCCATGGATATAGCACTAGGGGTGGAATAGAATATGATGATGGGGATTGTGTGGATAAGACAAAAAAAGGAGAAAGTCTCACATTGACGAGGATAATCAATGGGCTATGGAGATGCCCATCAATTGATGTCAACATGAGGAGTAGGGATTGCCATGCAACGGATGCACTAGAGCTATAAATGAATGAAAGCTCAACAAAAGAAAACTAGTGGGTGTGCATCCAACTTGCTTGCTCACGAAGACCTAGGGCATTTTGAGGAAGCCCATCGTAGGAATATACAAGCCAAGTTCTATAATGAAAAATTCCCACTAGTATATCAAAGTTACAATATATGAGACTCTCTATATGAAGAACATGGTGCTACTTTGAAGCACAATATATGAGACTCGCTATATGAAGGACATGGTGCTACTTTGAAGCACAAGTGTGGAAAAAGAGATAGCAACATTGCCCCTTTTTATTTTATTTATTTTTTATTTTTTTTCTTTGGCCTTTCTTTCTTTTTCTTTTGGCCTTTCCCTTTTTTTTCTTTGGGGACAATGCTCTAATAATGATGACCATCACACATTTATTGATTTACAACATATGAATTACAACTCAAAACTAGAACAAGATATTACTCTATATGAATGCCTCCGGCGGTGTACCGGGATGGTGCAATGAATCAAGAGTGACATGTATGAAAAATTATATATGGTGGCTTTGCCACAAATACGATGTCAACTACACGATCATGCAATGGCAATATGACAAAAGTAATACGTGTCATGATGATAAACGGAACAGTTCAAAGTTGCATGGCAATATATCTTGGAATGGCTATGGAAATGCCATAATAGGTAGGTATGGTGGCTGTTTTGAGAAAGATATAAGGAGGTTTATATGTGATAGAGCGTACCATATCACGGGGTTTGGATGCACCGGCGAAGTTTGCACCAACTCTCAAGGTGAGAAAGGGCAATGCACGGTACCGAAGAGGCTAGCAATGATGGAAAGGTAAAAGTGCGTATAATCCATGGACTCAACATTAGTCAAAAGAACTCATATACTTATTGCAAAAATTTAGAAGTCATCAAAAACCAAGCACTACGCGCATGCTCCTAGAGGGATAGATTGCTAGGAAAAGACCATCGCTCGTCCCCGACCACCGCTCATAAGGATGTACAATCCAAGGACACTTCATGTTTCAAATTTGTTACACAACTTTAACCATACGTGCATGCTACGGGACTTGCTAACTTCAACACAAGCATTCTTTAAATTCGTAATCACCCAACTAGCATGACTTTAATATCACTACCTCCATATCTCAAAACAATTATCAAGTATCAAATTGATCATAGCATCCAATTCACTTTCTATGATAGTTTTTATTATACCCAACTTGGATGCCTACCATTCTAGGACCAATTTTATAACCATAGCAAATACCATGCTGTTATAAGAGACTCTCAAAATAATATAAGTGAAGCATGAGAGACTAGCAATTTCTACAAAATTAAGCCACCGCCGTGCTCTAAAAGATATAAGTGAAGCACTAGAGCAAAAACTATCTAGCTCAAAAGATATAAGTGAAGCACATAGAGTATTCTAATAAATTTCAATCAAGTGGGCTTCTCCCAAAAGGTGTGTACAGAAAGGATGATTGTGGAAAACTAAAAATAAAATACTAATATCATACACGACGCTCCAAGCAAAACACATATCATGTCGCGAATAAAAATATAGCTCCAAGTAAAGTTACCAATGAACGAAGACGAAAGAGGGGATGCCTTCCCGGGGGCATCCCCAAGCTTAGGCTTTTGGCTATTCTTGAATATATTGGGGTGCCATGGGAATCCCAAAGCTTAGGATTTTGCCACTACTTATTCCATAGTCCATCAAATCTTTACCCAAAACTTGAAAACTTCACAACACAAAACTCAACAGGAAATCTCATCAGCTCCGTTAGTGAAAGAAAACAAAACCACCACATAAGGTGTTGGAAATATGCCCTAGAGGCAATAATAAAAGTATTATTATATTTCATTGTTCATGATAATTGTCTTTTATTCATGCTATAACTGTATTATCTGGAAATCGTAATACACGTGTGAATACTTAGACCACAATATGTCCCTGGTAAGCCTCTAGTTGACCAGCTCGTTGTGATCAACAGATAGTCATGGTTTCCTGACTATGGACATTGGATGTCGTTGATAACGGGATCACATCATTAGGAGAATGATGTGATGGACAAGACCCAATCCTAAGCATAGCATAAAAGATCGTGTAGTTCGTTTTGCTAGAGCTTTGCCAATGTCGAATATCTCTTCCTTAGACCATGAGATCGTGTAACTCCCGGATACCGTAGGAGTGCCTTGGGTGTATCAAACGTCACAACGTAACTGGGTGACTATAAAGGTGCATTACAGGTATCTCCGAAAGTAGCTGTTGGGTTGACACGGATCGAGACTGGGATTTGTCACTCCGTATGACAGAGAGGTATCTCGGGGCCCACTCGGTAATGCATCATCGTATTGAGCTCAATGTGACCAAGGTGTTGGACACGGGATACTGCAGGAAAAATAATGAACTCAAAGTGTTTCTTATTGAATCTAAGTCTATACAGGAGCATCTTTTCTTCGTTGTCAACAATAAACTTGTGTACTACCATTCTCTTGTAATCTAAAATGTGAGGAGGTAATTTTATCTCCTCCTCCTCAAGGTGCCTAATGGGTATCTGAAAATGTTCAGCAAGACGTGCAACATAGATACCTCCAAATATGGGGCCTTTTGTACGATTTAGGGCTAGCCGTTTAGCAACGACAACACCCATACTAAAAGTGTTGTCTCCCAGCAAAGCATGTTGAAGAATAATAATATCTGGAACGCTCAAATTTCCACTATTCCCACGACCAATCAAGCATCTACTAGCAAATATGGCAAAGTAGCGTAAAACAGGAAAGTGTATGCTAGAGACTTTTGCCTCAGAGCCCTTCTTTGGCTCTTCTACAGCAATAGTTTTAACGAAGCCATCCACATCTTCACGATGGGGTTCCTCTAATTCTCCCTCATAAGGTATCCTACATACCGCGCAAAAATGACGTAAAGACATTTCTTTAAATTCATCCTATAAATGAAATGATACTGCAGGCGGTGACTTCTTAGGATAATAATAAAAGTTTTGCACGAAAGTATTGGTAAGTAAGAGATACTGATCGATTTGGTCGTTCATGAAACCGGTGAGGCCTGCAGTCCCGATTAAAGCATAAAAGTCTTCATGAATTCCGGCTTCTTTCAAGAAATCCTCACATGGCCATTCGCACGACCGTACTTCCGCTAGGCGAGGAAGATTATACTTGGGTTTTTCCTTTTCTTTGTCTTGTGTTTCCTTAGAGCTTTGGCTAGAAGAGCCTTTAAAGAACCTCCTTAACATTTTCTGAAATTTTAGTAACTTCAAAATAAAAATGAATAAAACTAAACAAGATTGATAGCAACTACTCCTACAAGCGCCTAGAGCTTATATCATGCATTGGAATTGCTTGGGACCTCAAAAATTTAACATGCAAGCTCAAGAACATGGACACCTATGCAGCAAAAATTTGCAATGAATAAAGCACTAGAACAAAAACTAATTGGACCAATGGAGGAGTCACATACCAAGAAACAATCTCCCAAAGCAGTTTTGTGAATGGAGCTTTGAGCTAAGAGATCGAAAATCGCAACAAAACAAGCTAGAACTCGTGCTTGACCTAGATGAGTAATTGTGAGACCTATGTGTTATTGTTAGTATGGTTAGTTCATAATATTTGCTAAAACTTGAATGTTGGCTTTTCATGTTACAACAACAAGAGCAAACAGAGTTTGTAAAAGTTTTCTTTATCACTTTTAGTTTATCAACTGAATTGCTTGAGGACAAGCAAAGGTTTAAGCTTGGGGGAGTTGATACGTCTCCAACGTATCTACTTTTCCAAACACTTTTGCCCTTGTTTTGGACTCTAACTTGCATGATTTGAATGAAACTAACCCGGATTGACGCTGTTTTCAGCAGAACTGCCATGATGTTGTTTTATGTGTAGAAAAGAAAAGTTCTTGGAATGTCCTGGAAATCCACGGAGGCACTTTTTAGAATTAATAAGAATTTTTGGTGAAAGAATCAAGGCCAGGGGGCCCACGGGCTGTCCATGAGACAGGGGGCGCCCCCCCCCTAGGGCGCGCCCTCCTATCTCGTGGGCCCCCTGGACACCTCCCGACCTCAACTCCAACTCCATATATACCGTCTTGGGGAGAAAAAAATCAGCGAGAAAGTTTCATCGCGTTTCATGACACGGAGCCGCCGCCAAGCCCTAATCTCTCTCGGGAGGGCTGATCTGGAGTCTGTTCGGGGCTCCGGAGAGGGGGATTCATCGCCGTCGTCATCATCAACCATCCTCCATCACCAATTTCATGATTCTCACCGCCGTGCATGAGTAATTCCATCGTAGGCTTGCTGGACGGTGATGGGTTAAATGAGATTTACCATGTAATCAAGTTAGTTTTGTTAGGGTTTTATCCCTAGTATCCACTATGTTCTGAGATTGATGTTGCTATGACTTTGCTATGCTTAACGCTTGTCACTAGGGCCCGAGTGCCATGATTTCAGATCTGAACCTATTATGTTTTCGTGAATATATGTGTGTTCTTGATCCTATCTTGCAATTCTATAGTCACCTATTATGTGTTATAATCCGACAACCCTGAAGTGACAATAATCGGGATACTTGTTGGTGATGACCGTAGTTTGAGGAGTTCATGTATTCACTATGTGCTAATGCTTTGTTCCGGTTCACTATTAAAAGGAGGCCTTAATATCCCTTAGTTTCCGTAAGGACCCCGCTGAACACGGGAGGGCAGGACAAAAGATGTCATGCAAGTTCATTTCCATAAGCACGTATGACTATTTACGGAATACATGCCTACATTATATTTATGAATTGGAGCTAGTTCTATATCACCCTATGTTATAACTATTGCATGAGGAATTGCATCCGGCATAATTATCCATCATTGATCCATTGCCTACGAGCTTTTCACATATTGTTCTTCGCTTATTTACTTTTCCGTTGCTACTGTTACAACTACTACAAAAACCCAAAAACATTTATCTTTACTTTTGCTACCGCTACTATTATTATCATACCACTTTGCTACTAAACACTTTGCTGCAGATACTAAGTTATCCAGGTGTGGTTGAATTGACAACTCAACTGCTAATACTCAAGAATATTCTTTGGCTCCCCTTGTGTCGAATCAATAAATTTGGGTTGAATACTCTACCCTCGAAAGCTGTTGTGATCCCCTATACTTGTGGGTTATCAAGACTAATTTCTAGCGCCATTGCCGGGGAGCATAGCTCTATTCTCTGAGTCACTTGGGATTTACATCTGTTGATCACTATGAAGAACTTGAAAGACGATCGAACTACTATTTTGCCCTCAACTACGAGGGAAGGTAAGGAGCTGCCATCTAGCTCTGCACTAGATTCTCCTTCCATTATTAGTAAGCTTGCGACACCTAAACCTGCTACTGCTATGAATTCTGATATGTCGCATGTTATTGATGATGCCACTTCTGCTATTAATGATGAAACTACTTCTATGCTTGATACTACTGTGCCATTAGGTGAATTTCTAGATGAACAACTTGCTAGATTTAGGGGGAATGAAAATATTGAAGAACCTATTATTGATGATAGTGATGATGAAGGTCCCCCCAATGATTATGTTTTACCTGTTGTTCCTAAGGGTTATGTTACGCATGAAACAGATGCTATGGAAATTCTTGCTTGCAATGATAGAAATGATCTTAAGAAATTATTAGCTAAATGGAAGCAGCAGTCTCTTAATGCTAGAATGAAACACGATCCTACTTTTCCTACTTCACCTATATGTATTACTGATAAGGATTATGAATTCTCTGTTGATCCTGATATTATTACTTTAGTTGAATCTGATCCTTTTTATGGCCTTGAATCTGAAACTGTTGTGGCACATCTTACCAAGTTGAATGATATATCCACCCTATTTACTCATGATGAGAAGTCTCGCTATTTATATATCCTTAAGATATTCCCGTTCTCATTAAAGGGTGATGCTAAGACTTGGTATAATTCTCTTGCTCCTGGTTGTGTGCGTAGTCCCCAAGATATGATTTATTACTTCTTTGCTAAATATTTCCCAGCTCATAAGAAACAAGCTGCCTTGCGGGAAATATATAATTTTGTGCAAGTCAAAGAAGAGAGTCTCCCACAAGCTTGGGGGAGGCTTCTCTGGTTACTTAATGCTTTGCCTGATCATCCTCTTAAGAAAAATGAAATACTTCATATCTTTTATAATGGACTAACCGATGCTTCCAAGGACTACTTGGATAGTTGTGCTGGTTGTGTTTTTAGGGAAAGAACAGTCGACGAAGCTGAAATACTATTGAATAATATGTTGACTAATGAATATAATTGGACTCTTCCCGAGCCAGTTCCTGAAGTAATTCCTGAACCAACTGAGCCTATTCCTAAACCCACTCCGAAGAAGAGAGGTGTTTTATTTCTCAGTCTTGAAGATATGCAAGAGGTAAAGAAATCAATGAAAGAAAAAGGTATTAAAGCTGAAGATGTTAACAATTTACCTCCTATTGAAGAAATACATGGTCTTAATTTACCGCCTGAAGAACCACATTGTCTTGATAACCCGACACAGGTAGTAAAGGTAAATTCTCTCTATAGATATGATAAAGTTGAAGTACCCTCTACTAAATTTCATAGCCCATGCTTAGATGAATTTGATGACTTTATGGCTAGACAAGAAAGTTTTAATGCTTATGTTGGTAGAGAGTTAACGAATAATGCTTTCGAGATAGGACGAGCAGGTGATAATCTGGCTAGAGTTAAAGATGAACTTCACCGTGTTAGCAAATATGCTTCTATAGTTGCTACTCAAGCTAAGCAAGTACTTAAAGCTAAAAATGATTTGCTTGAGGAATTAAATAATAAAAATGACTTTGCTGTTAGAGTGGCTACTAGAACTGGTAGAATGACTCACGAACCTTTGTATCCCAAAGGCCACCCTAAGAGAATCAAGCAAGATTATCAGAGAAACAATTTAGAGGCACCTAGTTCTTCTAAAAAGAAGAAGAAGAAAAACGATAGAACTTTGCATGCTTTTAGTGAACCTACTGTAGACACACCTGAGAATCCCAATGATATTTCTATTTCTGATGCTGAAACACAATCAGGTGATGAACATGAACCTAGTGATAATGTTAATGATAATGTTCATGTTGATTCTCAACTTAGTAAAGACAATGATGTAGAGATTGAACCTGTTGTTGATCTTGATAACCCACAATCAAAGAATCATCGTTATGATAAGAGAGATTTTGTTGCTAGGAAGCACGGTAAAAAAAAGAACCATGGGTTCAGAAACCCATGCCCTTTCCTCCTAAACCATCCAAGTCAAAGGATGATGAGGATTTGGAACGCTTTCCTGAAATGATTAGACCTATTTTCTTACGTATGCGCTTACCTGATATGCTGAAAGTAAATCCTTATGCTAAGTATATGAAGGATATCATCACAAATAAAAGAAAGATACCGGAAGCTAAAATTTCCACCATGCTTGCTAATTACACTTTTAAGGGTGGAATACCAAAGAAACTTGGAGATCCGAGTGTACCAACTATACCATGATCTACTAAAAGAAATTATGTTAGAACTGCTTTATGTGACCTTGGAGCCGGTATTAGTGTTATGCCTCTCTCTTTATATTGTAGACTTGAATTGAATAAGTTGACACCTACTGAAATATCTTTGCAAATGCCTGATAAATCAACTACTATACCCGTCGGTATTTGTGAGGATGTGCCTGTTGTGGTTGCAAATGTCACCATCTTAACGGACTTCGTTATTCTTGATATTCCTGAGGACGATAGTATGTCTATTATCCTTGGTAGACCTTTTCTTAATACTGCAGGGGCTGTTATTGTTTGCAACAAAGGCAATGTCACTTTACATGTTAATGGTAATGAGCACACGATACACTTTCCGAGGAAATAATCTCAAGTTCATAACATCAATTCTATTGAAAAAGTTCCAACTATCATTTTTGGAGGTTTTGAATTTCCTTTCCCTACTGTCAAGAAAAAGTATGATATTCTTATTGTTGGGGATTTTCATATCCCCGTTGAAGTAACTTAGTGTTATTCGAAATTTCTCCGATTCCGTGTTATTCGGAATGAGTTTGTTAACAAGACTTGATCAACCTTGTTAGTGGGTTCATTTTGATGATCATGAGATGGATGAAACTAGAAGGCACAACCTTCTGTACCTTTTTTTTACTTTCTGTTATTTAGATTAAATAAAGCAAAAATAGTATTATCCGTCTGTTTTCTGAATTATCCGTGCATTAAAAAATAGTTTGAAAATAAAAGTGCTCCAAATGCCCAGCAAATTAGTATGATTTTTTCTGGAATATTTGAGGATTTTAGGCACTGAAAACACTGCAAAAGGGGCAAGCACCAGGCCACGAGAGAGGAGGGCGCGCCCCCTATAGGGCGCGCCCCCTGTCTCGTGGGCCCCTGGTGGCTCCCCTCCACTTATGCCAGCACCCACACACTTCATCTTCTACCCAAAAAATCCCCATCCAGCTCAAACGTGAGTTCTAGCTCGTTTTGCTGCGATTTTCGATCTCTTGGCTCAAAGCTCCATTCGCAAAACTGCTTTGGGAGATTGTTGCTTGGTATGTGACTCCTCCATTGGTCCAAATAGTTTTTGTTCTACTACTTTATTCATTGCAAATTTTTTGCTGCATAGGTGACCATGTTCTTGAGCTTGCATGTTAAAATTTTTAAGGTCCCAAGCAATTCCAATGCATGATATAGGCTCTAGGCACTTATAGGAGTAGTTGCTATCAATCTTGTTTAGTTTTATTCACTTTTATTTTGAAGTTACTAAAATTTCAGAAATTTTCAGAAAAAGAAATATGCTTAGAAGAATGTACCAAGGTGGTTCCTCGGCAAAGAAAGGGCCAAGGATTGCTATACGTGAACAAGATGTTAATTTGCCAAGGGACGCAAATGTACGGGCTTGCGAGTGGCCATCTGATGATTTTATGGTTGAAGGAGGCTTCAAGGTGGAATTTGACGCGTATGTGCGTAATGCTGAGCTTGAGGACTTCTTACAAGATAAGTGTCCCCAATATTATCAATTGACTGATTCCTTTGTGCGGAGGGAAGAAGCCACTGAATATGAGAGGGGAATGGAGGCAGCTCGCCAACACGCTGCTGCTCAGGAGGCGGTCGCCTCTTCATCTCAGTACTACCCCGGCTGCTCTTATGGATATCAGCCAGGCGGTCATTAATTTTAGACCAACTTAGGCCAAAAGCCTAAGCTTGGGGGAGTACGTATTTCTCACCAACTTTACATTCATGTTCACACACTAGTCGTCGGTGCTCACACTCTTTCATTGTATTATCCATGTTAGTTTAAATTTCTTTTTCTAGTTTTCTTCTTGTGTGTTTGTTAAACCTTAAGAAAAACAAAAAAAATAGTTAGTTTAATTTCCTCTCTTGTAGTAGAAATTAAAATGAAAAACCCAAAAAGATTTCTCGTTCTTCTTTTGCTTGTTGGGAGCTTTCCTGTGTAAATAGTTTTGTTTTCTTTTATTTCTTTTGGGGGTCGAGAAGACTATATTGAAAATGCTTAGTGGCTCTTATTTGCATGATTGTTTATTTAACTTAGAGCCCATATTACTTGTCTTCTCTCTTGAGTTGAATGCTTGCAGATTCCAGCTTAGTCCAATGCACGTGGGCTCTTATTATTATACACATCGTTCGGTTGTGCAAGTGAAAGGCAATAATGATGATATATGATGGACTTATTGGGATGAGAAAAGCTGGTACGAACTCAACCTCTCTTGTTTTTGTAAATATGATGATTCATCGTTCCTGAGTCGGCTATTATGAAGTAAACATATTTGTAATGGCATTTAGAGATTATAGTTGCTTGTGCCATGCTTGATTAGCTATGAGTTACAATGGTTTACCTTGCGTGCCAACATGCTATTAGAATGATTATGATGTAGTATGATGGGATGGTATCCTCCTTTGAATGTATTAAGTGACTCGACTTGGCACATGTTCACGCATGTAGTTGAATCAAATCAACATAGCCTTCATGATATTTATGTTCATGGTAGATTATATCCTACTCATGCTTGTACTCAGTGTGAATTAATTTTAATGCATGTTTACGACTGTTGTCGCTCTCTTAGTTGGTTGCTCCACATTCTTTGCTAGCCTTCACCTGTACTAAGCGGGAAATACTGTTTGTGCATCCAAACTCCTTAAACCCCAAAGTTGTTAAAATGAGTCCACTATACCTTCCTATTTGCGGTATTTACCTGCTGTTCCAAGTAAATTTGTATGTGCCAAACTCCAAACCTTCAAATGAAATTCTATTTTGTATGCTCGAGCAGCTCATGTTTCAACTAGGGCTGCCTATATCTTCCATGCTAGGTGGGTTATTCTCAAGAGGAGTGGCCTCCGCTCCTCATTCACGAGAAAGGGCCGGTAACCGGGATGCCCAGTCCCATGATCCAAAAAGATCAAAGAAAATCAAAATAATTAAACAAAACTCCCCCAGTGATGTTGTATGTTGGAGGCACTCGTTGTTTCGAGCAAGCCATGGATTGATGCTTGTTGGTGGTTGGGGGAGTATAAACCTTTACCATTCTGTTTGGGAACTTCCTATAATGCATGTAGTATGGAAGATACATCCATCTCATAGTTGTTGCGTTGACAGCAAAAGTATGCCGCTCAAAATGTTATTCAATCTCTATTTTAAAATCGAGCTCTGGCACCTCTACAAATCCCTGCTTCCCTCTACGAAGGGCCTATCTATTTACTTTTATGTTGAGTCATCACCCTTCTTATTAAAAGCACCTGTTGGAGAGCACACTGTCATTTGCATTCATTATTATTGGTTTATATTGGGTATGACTTGACTGGATATCTTTTACCATGAATTACAATGTTTAGTCAGTCCTTGATCTTTAAAGGTGCTCTGCATTTATGTTTTGCGGTCTCAAAAAGGGCTAGCGAGATACCATTTTGTTATATCATGTTATGATTATTTTGAGAAAGTGTTGTCATCCGAGTTTTATTATTATAGCTTGCTAGCTGATTATGTTATTGATATGAGTAATTGTGAGACCTATGTGTTATTGTTAGTATGGTTAGTTCATAATATTTGCTCAAACTTGAATGCTGGCTTTTCATGTTACAACAACAAGAGCAAAGAGAGTTTGTAAAAGTTTTTCTTTATCACTTTCAGTTTATCAACTGAATTGCTTGAGGACAAGCAAAGGTTTAAGCTTGGGGGAGTTGATACGTCTCCAACGTATCTACTTTTCCAAACATGTTTGCCCTTGTTTTGGACTCTAACTTGCATGATTTGAATGGAACTAACCCGGACTGACGCTGTTTTCAGCAGGACTGCCATGATGTTGTTTTATGTGTAGAAAAGAAAAGTTCTCGGAATGTCCTGGAAATCCACAGAGGCACTTTTCAGAATTAATAAGAACTTCTAGTGAAAGAATCAGGGCCAGGGGGCCCACGGGCTGTCCACGAGACAGGGGCGCCCCCCCCCCCCCCAGGGCGCGCCCTCCTATCTCGTGGGCCCCATGGACACCTCCTGACCTCAACTACAACTCCATATATACCGTCTCAGGGAGAATAAAATCAGAGAGAAAGTTTCATCGCGTTTCATGACACGGAGCCGCCGCCAAGCCCTAATCTCTCTCGGGAGGGCTGATCTGGAGTCCGTTCGGGGCTCTAGAGAGGGGGATTCGTCACCGTCGTCATCATGAACCATCCTCCATCACCAATTTCATAATGCTCACTGCCATGCGTGAGTAATTCCATCGTAGGCTTGCTTGACGGTGATGGGTTGGATGAGATTTACCATGTAATCAAGTTAGTTTTGTTAGGGTTTGATCCCTAGTATCCACTATGTTCTGAGATTGATGTTGCTATGACTTTGCTATGCTTAATGCTTGTCACTAGGGCCCGAGTGCCATGATTTCAGATCTGAACCTATTATATTTTCATGAATATATATGTGTTCTTGATCCTATCTTGAAAGTCTATAGTCACCTATTATGTGTTATGATCCGACAACCCCGAAGTGACAATAATCGGGATACTTCTCGGTGATGACCGTAGTTTGAGGAGTTCATGTATTCACTATGTGCTAATGCTTTGTTCCGGTTCTCTATCAAAAGGAGGCCTTAATATCCCTTAGTTTCCATAAGGACCCCGATGAACACGGGAGGGTAGGACAAAAGATGTCATGCAAGTTCTTTTCCATAAGCACGTATGACTATTTACGGAATACATGCCTACATTATATTGATGAATTGGAGCTAGTTCAATATCACCCTATGTTATAACTATTGCATGAGGAATTGCATCCGGCATAATTATCCATCATTGATCCATTGCCTACGAGCTTTTCACATATTGTTCTTCGCTTATTTACTTTTCCATTGCTACTGTTACAACTACTACAAAAACCCAAAAACATTTATCTTTACTTTTCCTACCGCTACTATTATTATCATACCACTTTTGCTACTAAACACTTTGCTGCAGATACTAAGTTATCCAGGTGTGGTTGAATTGACAACTCAACTGCTAATACTCAAGAATATTCTTTGGCTCCCCTTGTGTCAAATCAATAAATTTGGGTTGAATACTCTACCCTCGAAAGTTGTTGCGATCCCTAATACTTGTGGGTTATCAATGAAGTGTGTGGGTGCTGGCATAAGTGGAGGGGAGCCACCAGGGGCCCACAAGAAAAGGGGGCGCGCCCTACAGGGGGGGCTCGCCCTCCTCTCTCGTGGCCTGGGGCTTGCCCCTCCTGCAGTGTTTTCAGTGCCTAAAATCCTCAAATATTCCAGAAAAAATCATACTAAATTTGCAGGGCATTTGAAGGACTTTTATTTTCGGACTATTCTTTAATGAATGGATAATTCAGAAAACAGACAGATAATACTATTTTTGCTTTATTATTCTAAATAACAGAAAGTAAAAGGAGGGTACAGAAGGTTGTGCCTTCTAGTTTCATCCATCTCGTGATGATCACAATGAATCCACTAACAAGGTTGATCAAGTCTTGTTAACAAACTCATTCTGAATAACACGGAACCGGAGAAATTTTGAATAACACTAAGTTACCTCAACGGGGATATGAAAATCCCCAACAATACGAATATCATACTTTTTCTTGACAGTAGGGAGAGGAAATTCAAAACCTCCAAAAATGATAGTTGGAACTTTTTCAATAGAATTGATGCTATGAACTTGAGATTGTTTCCTCGGAAAGTGTACCGTATGCTCATTGCCATTAACATGAAAAGTGACATTGCCTTTGTTGCAATCAATAACAGCCCCTGTAGTATTAAGAGAGGTCTACCAAGGTTAATAGACATACTATCGTCCTCGGGAATATCAAGAATAACAAAGTCCGTTAATATAGTGACATTTGCAACCACAACAGGCACATCCTCACAAATACCGACAGGTATAGCAGTTGATTTATCGGCCATTTGCAAAGATATTTCAGTAGGTGTCAACTTATTCAATTCAAGTCTACGATATAAAGAGAGAGGCATAACACTAACACCGGCTCCAAGATCACATAAAGCAGTTCTAACATAATTTCTTTTAATGGAGCATGGTATAGTTGGAACACCCGGATCTCCAAGTTTCTTTGGTATTCCACCCTTAAAAGTGTAATTAGCAAGCATGGTGGAAATTTCAGCTTCCGGTATCTTTCTTTTATTTGTGATGATATCCTTCATATACTTAGCATAAGGATTTACTTTCAGCATATAAGTTAAGCGCATACGTAAGAAAATAGGTCTAATCATTTCAGCAAAGCGCTCAAAATCCTCATCATCCTTTGACTTGGATGGTTTAGGAGGAAAGGGCATGGGTTTCTGAACCCATGGTTCTCTTTCTTTACCGTGTTTCCTAGCAACAAAATCTCTCTTATCATAACGTTGATTCTTTGATTGTGGAGTATCAAGATCAACAGCAGGTTCAATCTCTACATCATTGTCTTTGCTAGGTTGAGCATCAACATGAACATTATCATTAACATTATCACTAGGTTCATGTTCATCACCTGATTGTGTTTCAGCATCAGAAATAGAAATATCATTGGGATTCTCAGGTGTGTCTACTGTAGGTTCACTAGAAGTATGCAAAGTCATATCGTTTTTCTTCTTCTTCTTTTTAGAAGAACTAGGCGCCTCTAATTTATTTCTCTGAGAATCTTGCTCGATTCTCTTAGGGTGGTCTTTGGGATACAAAGGTTCCTGAGTCATTCTACCAGTTCTAGTAGCCACTCTAACAGCAAAGTCATTTTTATTATTTAATTCATCAAGCAAATCTTTTTGAGCTTTAAGTACTTGCTCAGCTTGGGTAGCAACCATAGAAGCATATTTGCTAACGCGGTGAAGTTCATCTTTAACTCTAGTCAGATTATCACCTACGTGTCCTATCTCGAAAGCATTATTCTTTAACTCTCTACCAACATAAGCATTAAAACTTTCTTGTCTAGCCATAAAGTCATCAAATTCATCTAAGCATGGGCTATGAAATTTAGTAGAGGGTATTTCAACTTTATCATATCTATAGAGAGAATTTACCTTTAGTACCTGTGTCGGGTTATCAAGACAATGTGGTTCTTCAGGCGGTAAATTAAGACCATGTATTTCTTCAATAGGAGGTAAATTGTTAACATCTTCAGCTTTAATGCCTTTTTCTTTCATTGATTTCTTTGCCTCTTGCATATCTTCAGGACTGAGAAATAAAACATCTCTCTTCTTCGGAGTGGGTTTAGGAATAGGCTCAGGAGTTGGCTCAATTGGTTCAAGAATTAATTCAAGAATTGGCTCGGGAAGAGTCCAATTATTTTCATTAGTCAACATATTATCCAATAATATTTCAGCTTCGTCGACTGTTCTTTCCCTCAAAACACAACCAGCACAAGTATCCAAGTAGTCCTTGGAAGCATCGGTTAGTCCATTATAAAAGATATCAAGTATTTCATTTTTCTTAAGAGGATGATCAGGCAAAGCATTAAGTAACCGGAGAAGCCTCCCCCAAGCTTGTGGGAGACTCTCTTCTTTGATTTGCACAAAATTATATATTTCCCACAAGGAAGCTTGTTTCTTATGAGCAAGGAAATATTTAGCAGAGAAGTAATAAATCATATCATGGGGACTACACACACAACCAGGAGCAAGAGAATTATACCAAGTCTTAGCATCACCCTTTAATGAGAACGGAAATATCTTAAGGATATATAAATAGCGAGACTTCTCATCATTAGTAAACAGGGTGGCTATATCATTCAACTTGGTAAGATGTGCCACAGCAGATTCAGATTCAAGGCCATAAAAAGAATCGGATTCAACTAAAGTAATAATATCAGGATAACAGAGAATTCATAATCCTTATCAGTAACACAAATAGGTGAAGTAGCAAAAGCAGGATCGGGTTTCATTCTAGCATTAAGAGACTGCTGCTTCCATTTAGCTAATAATTTCTTAAGATCATTTCTATCATTGCAAGCAAGAATTTCCATAGCAGCTTTTTCATTCATAACATAACCCTTAGGAACAACAGGTAATACATAATCATTGGGGGGACCTTCATCATCACTATCATCAGTAATAGGATCTTCAGTAATTTCATTCCCCCTAACTCTAGCAAGTTGTTCATCTAAAAATTCACCTAATGGCACAGTAGTATCACGCACAGAAGTAGTTTCATCATGCATAGCAGAAGTGACATCATCAATAATGTGCGACATATCAGAATTCATAGCAGTAGCAGGTTTAGGTGTCGCATGCCTACTAATAACGGAAGGAGAATCTAGTGCAGAGCTAGATGGCAGTTCCTTACCTCCCCTCGTAGTTGAGGGCAAAATAGTAGTTCGATCGTCTTTCAAGTTATTCATAGTGATCAACAGATATAAATCCCAAGTGACTCAGAGAATGGAGCTATGCTCCCCGGCAAAGGCGCCAGAAATTAGTCTTGATAAACCACAAGTATAGGGGATCGCAACAGCTTTCAAGGGTAGAGTATTCAACCCAAATTTATTGATTCAACACAAGGGGAGCCAAAGAATATTCTCGAGTATTACCAGTTGAGTTGTCAATTCAACCATACCTGGATAACTTAGTATCTGCAGCAAAGTGTTTAGTAGCAAAAGTGGTATGATAATAATAGTAGCGGTAGCAAAAGTACAGATAAATGTTTTTGGGTTTTGTAGTAGTTGTAACAGTAGCAACGGAAAAGTAAATAAGCGAAGAGCAATATGTGAAAAGCTCGTAGGCAATGGACCAATGATGGATAATTATGCCGGATGCAATTCCTCATGCAATAGTTATAACATAGGGTGATATAGAACTAGCTCCAATTCATAAATATAATGTAGGCATGTATTCTGTAAATAGTCATACGTGCTTATGGAAAAGAACTTGCATGACATCTTTTGTCCTACCCTCCCGTGTTCAACGGGGTCCTTACAAAAAGTAAGGGATATTAAGGCCTCCTTTTAATAGAGAACCGGAACAAAGCATTAGCACATAGTGAATACATGAACTCCTCAAACTACGGTCATCACCGAGAAGTATCCCTATTATTGTCACTTCGGGGTTGTCGGATCATAACAAATAATCGGTGACTATAGACTTGCAAGATAGGATCAAGAACACACATATAATCATGAAAACATAATAGGTTCAGATCTGAAATCATGGCACTCGGGCCCTAGTGACAAGCATTAAGCATAGCAAAGTCATAGCAACATCAATCTCAGAACATAGTGGATACTAGGGATCAAACCCTAACAAAAATAACTTGATTACATGGTAAATATCATCCAACCCATCGCCATCCAGCAAGCCTACGATGGAATTACTCACGCACGGCGGTGAGCATCATGAAATTGGTGATGGAGGATGGTTGATGATGACGACGGCGACGAATCCCCCTCTCCGGAGCCCCGAACGGACTCCAGATCAGCCCTCCTGAGAGAGATTAGGGCTTGGCGGCGGCTCCGTGTCGTAAAACGCGATGAAACTTTCTCCCTGATTTTTTTCTCCCCGAGACGGTATATATGGAGTTGGAGTTGAGGTCGGAGGAGGTCCAGGGGGCCCATGAGATAGGAGGGCGTGCCCTAGGGGGGGAGGGAGCGCCCCCCTGTCTCGTGGATAGCCTGTGGGCCCCCTGGCCTTGATTCTTTCGCCAAAAAATCTTATTAATTCTGAAAAGTGCCTCCGTGGATTTCCAGGACATTCCGAGAACTTTTCTTTTCTACATATAAAACAACATCATGGCAGTTCTGCTGAAAACAGCGTCAGTCCGGGTTAGTTTCATTCAAATCATGCAAGTTAGAGTCCAAAACAAGGGCAAAAGTGTTTGGAAAAGTAGATGCGTTGGAGACATATCAAAGCCCTCCGTGGTCGATTCCCCCTCCGGCGGAGCACCGGCGAAGGCTTCAAGATGGGATCTCACGGATACAGAAGGTTACGCGGTGGAAATTGTTTTTCGTTGGCTCCGTGGATGTTTTCGGGGTATGTGGGTATATATAGGAGGAAGAAGTAGGTCGGTGGCCGCCCGAGGGGCCCACGAGATAGGGGGCGTGCCCTGTAGGGGTGGGCGCGCCCTCCACCCTCGTGGCCGCCTCGGCTGCTTCTTGGCTTGCACTCCAAGTCCTCTGGATCACGTTTGTTCCAAAAATCACGCTCCCGAAGGTTTCATTCCATTTGGACTCCGTTTGATATTCCTTTTCTTCAAAATACTGAAATAGGCAAAAAAAACGGCAATAGGGGCAGGGCCTCCGGTTAGTAGGTTAGTCCCAAAAATGATATAAATATATAAAATAAAGCCCATAAACATCCAAAAAGGGTAATATAATAGCATGGAACAATCAAAAATTATAGATACGTTGGAGACGTATCAGTGCCAAAATTTCATTTGCAAACAATTCTAGGCGGCCAAACGAGATGCATCTGCGTGTTGGCGTGTGGCCAACGCATACAGGAAAACAGCTGGAAAGTCCGTTTGGGGTTAACCCATTGCCCTACCCAAACGGATAAAGTAAGGATGAAATACAGACAAAATGGATGCCCGTTTGGGATCGTGCATTGGAGTTGGCCTTAGTTACCCACTACTCTCTTATAGATCGGGGAATGAATTGTTGTTGTGGTGCATATACACATGCTACAGCGCCACCATCATCTCATCCCAGCCACAATGCTGCTTACCTACTCCACACCGACACATATACACATTTACTGCACCGTAGGCCCGAACATATAGATACCACATGACGGCTCTATAAACTTGTGGTTATGCCTCCTTTCTCTCTTGGCCGGTTGTTCTTTCTCTCCTGATCTTGGCGTGGTGCATCTCCACTTGTCAAGTTGCTGATACTCCCTCTTTCTTCAGAACTGCGTTGACCCTAAGGCAGAGCTTGTGGGAAACAACACTTGAGATCTTTGAAGTCTTCCCATGTTTCTTGCGTCACCGCTTCGTCTTGCCATCGTATGAGGCCTTGTTCGCGAACCTTGCATGCATCACGGCGCCAACAATGATCCAGGATCTCCACCGGAGTATTGGGCACACCCGAAACTACAGGCAAATGATATGAAACATTCGTAACTGGGATCAAAGCGTGAGGGAGATGAGAAATGGGGAACACGGGAAAATTGATGACCCAGCCGGTAACTGGAGTTCGTGAGTGACTGCATTGATTCGCCTGATCATCGGGAAAGCTCCAAAGAACTTGAAGATTAGCTCGACGAGCCACTGATGTGTGGATGTATGGTTGAAGCTTGAGAAAGGCTTCATCCCCCACTTGGAAGTAGAGCCAAGAATGTTTCTTGTCAACCTGACCTTTCATAATTTGCTTCATACGCGTCAAATGTTGTCGTAGCACATGCTGCATTTGTTTTTTTGAAAGATCCAGACTTGCTGGCTTTTCATTGGCTTGGCAGGGGATAGTTACAAAAATTTGTGATCAACTGATCAGACAAGAGAAAATGAGTTACAGAGATGTAGGAGGAGGGAGCAGAACTTTCCCTCTCCACTGCCTAGCAAAAAACTAGTCTATTCCTCGCGTTGTATCCCCGAAAGGGGACGCTATGGCATGTGCTCCGGCGAGTCTCCATTGCTCGATGTCTCTCCGGCAGGCCTCTGTTATACTGAGTGCACTTGGTGTCTTTTCTCTGAATGTGCATCTGTTTCTCTCAAGCCAGATTTGCCAGGTGACCAATGCCACCATAGTCTTGACTCCTCTTCTTTCCCTTGGCGCCGCGGAGTTTAGGATTGCAGTGACAGCCTCTGTTGTAGTGTTGCATGCTCTCCAGGAGGCTGGGGAGAGTGTCGTGCAGCCCATCCAGGTGGCTGGCTTTACCCAAACCTCCTTCGATATGTTGCATTCCCCAATTAGGTGGAAGGAGGACTCAAGGTTGCGGCGGCAGAGCTGGCAGAAGTAGGGATTTTCCCAGCCCCTACGCTCCAGGCGATCGTTGCACCAGAGCCGGTTTTGGTGGAGTAGCCAGAGAAAGAACTTGATCTTTCCGGGTGCCCAGATCTTCCATACCAGGCTTTTCATGGCCGAGGTTGGCTGCGAGGGGAGTTGGGAGAGGTATGCTGACCTCCTCGTGTAGTCTCCACCGGCTTTCCAGGTGATCTTGTCCTCGGTCCCTCCATGCAGCGCCAAGTTGGCTTCTCTGATGCGTCGCTGCAGCAGCACCACCTGGGGGATGATTTCCAGGTTGTTGTCGCGCCTGAGGTCCATGATCCATCTGTCATTGCGAATCACCTCGGCGACAGTGCGGTTCTTCCTGGTTGAGCGCTTGAATAGGTCGGGGTAGACGTGCCGTAACAGATGCTCGCCGAGCCAGGAGTAGTGCCAGAAGAGCGCTCTGTTGCCGTCGCGCACTGTCACCGTCATTTCCGAGGCGAAGAGTGCTCTATCCTTGTCGTCACAAGGTAACTCCAGGTGCGTCCATGGCCTGGCCGGGTCCATCCACGCCAGCCAAAGTGTCACAACCTAGCTAGTCATGCATTAGAGTGTTGCATCATGTTTACTCATTCATCAGAAACTTGAAATGGGGATGACAGAACCCCCAGTCCCCTCTGAAACCAACTAGGGCTACTAAAATAATTTTCAATGAACCGGAAATGCCCTTCTAAAATGCCCATCATTTTTGTCTTGGTTCAGAACCTCTGCCAAAAATGGTGCACATTTTCCTAGGCCATCCTAGGGTTTTTGAATTAAATCATAAATATTTGAATTTGGGCATTTAAAATAATATAAAATATTTAAATGCTCAAATATCTCCAAACTAAAATGTTTCATGTTGGAAATAATCCAACTATGGGCCAGGAATAGTTTGGTGATTTTTGGAGTTGCCTAGGTATTTTATTAAATTCAACAAAGTTGCAGATATATTAAATAAAAATAGAAACAGAAGAAAAAGGGAAAAACTTACCTGGGCTCCTCCCTGTGCGGCCCAACCAGCTGGCTGGCCCAGCCAGCAACCGACCCAGCCCAGCACTGTAGCCCTCCGTCGTCTTCCTCCCCTCGCCCCGAAGCTGCTGCGTGCTCGCGCGCGCACGGCCGCGCGGCCACCTCCTGCTTGCCGACGATCTCCTGGCCGCGTGGACGACGCCCGCAGCCCGTCCCGATCCCCCCTGCTCTCTCTCACTCTCCCCCGGCTCTCTCCTCCTCTCCCTCGCTCTCCCTCTCACACGGCCGAACACCACCGTCGCCGCCGTTCGCCATAGCAGCCATCTCCGGCCACCCCTCGCTCCCCCGACTAGCTCAGAAGCTCCGCCACGACCCCCTCTTCCTCCCCACCGCTCCACAGCTCTCCGGAAGCCCTGCATCGCCGCCACGTCGCCGTTCCCCTCTTCGGGCTCCGATCATCGTCGCCGTCGAATTCGTCGTCTCCGGCGCGTCCCCGAGCCCGCTTCGACGCCCACTGCAACCGCGGTGAGCCCCCGAGTCGTTTCCCCCTTCTCCCCTGGTCTCTCCCGACCCCTAGGCCCTAGCCCCACCTCGGCCGAAAGCTCCACGCCGCCGACGATGTCGCCGTCGTGGCCACGGTCGCCGTAGCGCCCAACCGAGCACACCATCGTGCTCCACACCTCACTAGGAGCACGTAGCACGCACCAACACCTCCCCTAATGCCCTGCAACGCCGTTCCCGTGCACGACCGAACCCCGGCGGCCGCAGCCGAGCTCGCCGTCGTCAACTCCGGCCACCCCGAGCCCAACCACCACCACCAATAGCCGCGGCTCAACCTCAGCAACACGTAGATGCCTTCCGCCGTCCATTTGGTTGCCGGAATGGCAAAAAGCACTTTCGCCGCCGTCTCGGACCACGCCGGCGTCATGTCGCCGGTGGGGTTTGACTTGTCCGACCTGGGGTTTGACCCCCCAGGGTCACTGACGCGTGGGCCCTGTCGGCCAGGTGGTTAGGTTAGCGCTAACTACTGTTAGTCAACCCCCCCTGACACTGACAGTGGCCCCAGCGCCACTAATTAGTAATTAGGATTAATTTAAACCTGTTTAACCCCCCCTGTCACTGACGTGTGGCCCCCACACGTCAGGTTTGACTTCAGCCAGCCACAGTTGACCACTGACGTCATGCTGACGTCATGCTGGCGCAATAATTATATTTCTGGATTTAAATTAAAATAGGAAATTCCAGAATATTATTTAAACTTCAAAAATTCATAACTTTTATTCTGTAACTCCAAATTGGACAAATTATATATGAAAAATGATCAGAAAAATCCAATCTATCCATCTGTACTATCTTCATGCATGATCAAACAAGTTAAATTGATGTTTTAAGCAGAATAAGGAAAAGCACTTAAAGAGGCCATGTTTGAGTTTGAAATTTGAATCTCTGATTCAAATTTGTTCAAACCCTTCTGGTTTTAGTTGCATTAGCCCAACACACTCATATTGCCATGTTTCATGCATGCATCGTATTGTTGCACATTGTTTGGTGATGTTTGTGTATCGATGTCCCTTGCGACAGGTTCTGCCCCCGAGGAGTACCGTGATTACCCTAACGAAGAACCGTATCCGTGCAACGAACCATCAGGCAAGCAACCAACCATTTGATCATATCGATACAATCCCATGTTCTCGCTCCTGCTCTCTTTTACTGCATTAAGACAACGCGATTCAAACTGCTGTGTACTACGGTAGTTGAACCCATTTCCTCTGCATGACCTGTCATTGCCACAGTAACTAGATGAAACCCACTAGCATGTGTAGGAGTTGATTGAGCCCTATGTATGTGTTGTTCCTACCTTGCTATGCCTGCTATGCTTAGAGTCGTGTCAGGTCTGGTTCATCTGGGTGATGGGCTGGAGTGAAATGTTATGTCGGTAAGGAGAGTGGTGTGGTGAACACGATTTGGTAAAGGTATCGATGAGAGGCCATGTAGGAGTACATGGTGGGTTGTTTCATTGAACCGACCTTAAGCACTGAGATCTGTATGTGTGATTTAAGAATCAGCTACTACCATGCATTGGGCCCGAAACCAATGGACCCTCTCGGCTTCTTATTCACCCTAGTGCTCCGTCCAGGAGTTGCAAGTAGTTTCTGGTGTTTATAGCCTACTGGAGGCCGTGGACAGTGCTGACCGTAGGGGTGGGCTGTGATGCGGTAGGTACGTGGCCGGGTGTACCGAATACCCGTTAGGTATCTCGGGAACCCTGTTCACATCGTTCGGGGCCGTATGGGAAACCTCGGCCGGACTCCCTGCGGATGGAACCTGAATAGGCGATAAACCTGGACTGGAGGCTTAGGTGATTAGGTAGGTCGTGGCCGACACCCACGTTGGGCTTCCGCTTGAAGGTTGCCGAGTACATGTCGTGTAAACGACGGTAAGTGGTGAGAGCGTGTATGAAGAAGTACACCCCTGCAGGGTTAACATGATCTATTCGAATAGCCGCGTCCGCGGTAAAGGACTACTTGGTTGCCTATACAGTTCATAGACAAGTAAATGGAAACTACTAAAAGCCTCAAGATAAGTGTGAGTGCCGAGGATGGCTCTTCCGTAGGAAGACGGAGGTGGATCCTCGGTAGTGTATTGAAGTGGTGAGTAGTGGACTCGTGTGCGCAAAACATTTCAAGTTGGGGTATCGTAGGATAGTCTAGCCAAGAGTCAAAGCTGGCTTGCTGCAATAACTCCACCAACCCTTCTTGATACTGTGCATGTATGTAGGATCTGATGTAAGTCTTGCTGAGTACCTTTGTACTCATGTTGCTATAATCTACATTTTTACAGAAGACGCTGCAACCCCTTCTGATGGGTTCTATGTAGACGTTGACATCAACGAGTAGGCTAAAGACCCAGGTGGTGACCCTGAGCTTGTGATGGACCACGTAGTATAGCTAGGCTTTCCAAGCCTCTTTTATTTTACTAGTTGTCTGTACCCAGACAATGTACTTCCGCTGCTGGCTTGTATGACTGTATGACTTGTATGTTGGGTCGCGAGACCCGTACCTTTGTGAATGTTATGTATGGCTCCCTGAGCCTTAAATAAAGTACTTGTGTCATAGAGTCATGTTGTGATGCTTCGTTGTATTTGCACATATCGAGCATATTGTGTGTATGATTGAAATGCTTGGTATGTGTGGGATCTGACTATCTAGTTGTTTATCTTTAGTAGCCTCTCTTACCGGGAAATGTCTCCTAGTGTTACCGCTGAGCCATGGTAGCTTGCTACTGCTCTGGAACACTGAGGCTGACCGGCATGTGTCCTTCTTCGTTCCTGTGTCTGTCCCTTCGGGGAAATGTCACGCTTTGAGTACCGGAGTCCTGTTAGCCCGCTACAGCCCGGTTTACCGGAGTCCTGCTAGCCCAGTGCTACAGCCCGGACCCACTTGCTGATGACCGACACGTTCGAAGCTGGGTCATGGATGCCTGTCCCTGTAAGTCTGTGCCACTTTGGGTTTACGACTAGTCATGTCAGCCCGGGCTCTTTATCATATGGATGCTAGCGACACTATCATATACGTGAGCCAAAAGGCGCAAACGGTCCCGGGAAAAGGTAAGACGACACCCGTGGGGATACCGTGCGTGAGGCCGCAAAGTGATATGATGTGTTACCAGCTAAATCGATGTGACATCGAGTCGGGGTCCTGACACAAAGCCAGCGGAGGCGCAGGGCACGTTGAACCGCTCCATGTTGGGGATGTCGAGGCCGCTGTGCTCGATCGAGGATGTGACAAGCTGCCGGTTCACTTTGCATCTGCCTCCGGTGACCTCCTCGTCTTGTGCCCACAGGAACTGACGCCGCGCTTTGTCTACATCCTTGTAGAATCTCTTTGGGATTCGTAGCACAGCCATGGCGAAGGCTGGCAGCGCAGATAGGACACGCCTAACGAGTACGCGGCGCCCTGCGATCGGCTGGAGCCGGCCTTTCCAAACTGCCAACCTTGCGCGGATGCGGTCGAGGAGGTACTGAATGTGCACGAGCCAAAGCCTGCCGATGCAGAGCGGGAGGCCTAGATATCTGATCGGGAATCCCACTCTGGCGCCACCGAAATTTTGAAGGACGTCTATGAGGTCTACATTGCCACAGTTTAGGGCTGCCACCGACGACTTCTGAGGGTTGCCGCGCAGCCCCGTCGCGTCCCCGAACCCCTCCAGAAGCTGCATGATGGCTTCGATCTCCTGACGCACCGGATTGGCGAAGAAGATCGTGTCGTCCGCGTATAGCGTGACGCGCATGCGCGCGGCGCTGGTCGGCAGTGGCACGATGGCGCCGGCCTACTGTGCCGCCTCTAACAGCCGGTGGAGGGGGTCAATCGCCAGGATGAAGAGGATCGACGAGAGTGGGTCGCCTTGCCGCAGTCCTCGGTGATGAAGAATCGCAGGGCCCGGGTCTCCGTTCAGCAGGCAGGCGGAAGACGCGGTGGAGAGGAGCAGCGCGATCCAGTCCCGCCAGCGCGCCGGGAAGTTCATGCGTTGCAGCAGCTCGAGGATGTATTCCCATGACACTATGTCGAAAACCTTGGCGATGTCGATCTTTAGCAGGAGCATCGGTGATCTTTTCCTCTTGAACTGTCGCAGCGCGCTCTGGATGTAGAGGAAACTGTCATGAATGCCCTTCTTCTTTTGGAATGCACTCTGGGCCAGCGAGATGAGCTGATCAAGCACACCCGCTAGTCTAATCGAAAGCACTTTTGCAATTAGTTTGGCTACCGAGTGGATGAGACTAATTGGTCAGAAATCCGATAGTTTTGTTGCGCCATCTTTCTTTGGCAGGAGGATGATCATGGCGCGGTTCAGAGCTGCAAAATCTCCTCCGGCGAGCTGATAGAATGCATGGAAGACTGCCATGACGTCTGTCTTGATCGTTTGCCAGCATGCAGGAAAGAAAACCCCGCTGAAGTCATCCGGCCGCGGTGCCTTCTCGGCCGGGGACGTGCAGATTGCCGCCCAGATTTCTTCTTCGTTGAATGGGTTGTCGAGGCCTGCACCTGCCTGCAGACGGGGCAGCTGTATGCTATCCTAGTCGATCATCTTCGTCCTTCTCTCCTTGCTGCCCAGTAGTGTGGTGAAATGGTCATGGATCATTTCAGCCTTCTCTTTGTGATCCATGGCTTGCTTGTTCTCTGACTCCAAACAGTGGATGTAGTTTTTTCTTCTACGGGAGTTTATCTTGGCCTGGAAAAATGCTGTCTTTGCATCGCCCGCTTTGAGCCAGGTGGTTCGTGTTGCCTGCCTCTTCCTTACTCGCTCGAGAGCCGCAAGTCCCACAATCTTCAGCTTCAGGGTTTTCCTCAGCCAGAACTCTCTTTGCGTTAGCTGGCGTCTCTCCTGCGCCACATCAAGTCTCAGCACTACTTTAGAAGCAAGGTGAAACTGCATTTTGGTGTTGCTGAATATGCTCTTGGCCCAAATCTTCAGGTTTGCTGTTGTACGTTTCAGCTTGATTTTCATCCTGGTGAAGGGAAGGCAGTGGTTTACTGGTCTTTGCCACGCCCTCTGGACCATCTGCTGAAAGTGCGGGAACTTGGGCCAGAAGGATTCAAATTTGAAAACTGCTTTGCATGGTGGCACCGCTGCATCCGTGAGCAACAGGGGGCAGTGATCGGAGCAGGAAGTGGATGCAGCCATGAGTGTGTAGGAGGGGAAGATTGCCTCCCATTCTTGGTTGCAGAAAACTTTGTCGATGGCGACAAAAGTGGGGTTTTCCCTCTCGTTGCTCCAGGTGAAACACCTATTTTTGCACTTTATCTCTCGCACGCAAGCCCGGTCAATTGCATCTCTGGATCTGCTCATGACCCTTCTGTTGATGTTATGGTTTCTCTTATCCCTTGCCTCATAGATGACGTTGAAATCACTGTTGATCAGCCACGGCCCGCCAAGAGGTGGCTTGCTTCTGCTCAGCTCCTCGAGGAAATCATCTTTCTTGTTGTCGTCAGTTGGTCCATAGACAGTGGTGATCCAAAAGGAGAGACCACCGTGGGGGAGGAGCGCTCTGGCAGTGATGGAGAATTGCCCTACAAATTGCGTGGCGATTGTGATCTTGGTGGAGTCCCAGAAAATCGCGGCACTGCCACGGGTGCCCAGCACTGGCAGCACAGCTCAGTTGTCAAGCCTTCGGCCTCCAACCTCCCTGACCAGCTCTGGCGTCTAGGCGTCGATCTTCGTCTCTTGCAAGCACAACATGGCAAGGCTGTGAGCGTCGGCAACCTCGCAAATGGTGGCCCTCTTCGCCGGCGAGTTTAATCCACGGACGTTCCAATTCATAATTGGGATGGTTGTGCTATTCATAAGGCAAACAAAGATGCTCCGGCGATGAAATTTTTACTACTGCAGAGATGAAACAAGTACAACTACACCACTGAACGATCGGGGAGAGCCAGTGTCCACCAATAGGCCCCAAATTACACTGGCATCTAGCTAATCCTCGTATCCCAACACTAATCATGAAGTAAAAACCTATCTCAGGCTGCCTGAAGGGTAGTTGCCACCGGAGGCTAACTAAATTGGCGACTAACATGGATTACTCCTATGCTGCTCCGTCCGGGCCGGCCAGGCTGGCCATGGGGCACAGCGCCTGGACGTCGAGACGCGTGAGCCTGGCAATGCAGTCGATGTCGTCCTCCGAGAGCGGCTCGTCGAAGCGCCGCAGCAGCGCCTCCGCCGCCTTCACCGTCATCCGCTCCCTTGGATCGAGCACGCCGAGCTCCTTGACCATGCGCAGGGTGGCCGCTGCGCAACCGGGGTGGAGGAGGGGTTGGCCGCCTGGCGGGCGTTGTGCCTGACGGGGGCCGAAGGGGTGCGCGTCTTGGGCGGCGCCGAAGGCCTGCAGGCCGGTGGCGCAACAGCGATGAGGGGCTCCAGGGCATCGCGGAAGAGGAGCCGGGCGGCGGCGCCGTCCTGTCCGATCTGCATCTACTGCAGCTGGTGCGTCACTGCCCCGAGTTCAGTCGTGGTTTCAGCCGGGGGAGCCATGGTCTTGCACGCGTGGACCGAAGCTGACTACATGCTTCCTACAGGCCCACCGGAGGTCAACGCTTTTGCCCTGCTGGATGGCGACCTCTGCCCTGTGGCAGCCCTTGCCGTGGTGCCTGTTGGTGGGAGTGCAGCTTTGCTGGCGCGGCTGCTGGGAGCATTCCTTCACCGCCGTCGGGGCCTGGATGGAATGCCCGCGGCCCAGCAGGGTGTCCGCCCACGAGCGCCGCCCGCCGCGCTCGCTGTTGCATTTGTTGTCTCTCCTTCAGCCATGCGTCTAGTTCAGGTATTTGCGTCATCTGTTCTGCTGTGATGCCTAGGCGCCTCGGAAACTGTCCATAAACCACCAAGAATGGTGTTTTGCCTAGAGTTGAATGGAAAGTTGTGTTGTACCAAAATTCAGCTAGAGCCAACCAGTTGCTCCAATTTTTGGTGCACTCTGAACAGAACATCTCAAATACGTCTCCACGCACTGATTGGCCTGCTTCGTCTGCCCATCCATTTGAGGATGGTATGCTGACCTCATTTTCAGTTCTACTCCTTGCAAGGTAAAGATTGCTTGCCACACTTTTCTCATAAATATTGCATGCCTGTCAGAGACCAAGGCTTCTGGCATGCCATAACTTGTATATGTTGTCAATCCGTTGAATTGTAGACGGATGTGAGATAGGCAGAAAGTGGGCATACTTCGAAAATGTGTCAACCACCATGTTTGGTGACAGGCAGAGGATGAAGCAAACCTGGGTACGGTGATCGACCAGGTTTTGCCTGCTGACAAATTTGGCAAGTTTGCACATGTGCTTTGATATGGGTTTTCATCCCCATCCATGCGAACAATTGCTTGATCCTACTATCTGTAGCCGGATACCCTGAGTGGCCGCTCACAGCGCTATGATGAAGGGCACACATGATTTGATTCTATAACTTCAGATTGTTGCCTAACCACACTCGCCCCTGAAACCTAAGCGCTCCTTGGTGAAAGGTGAACTTGTCATTGGCTACTAGTGCTAAAGCCAATTGAGTAATGAGTCGGTGCTTTGGGTCTTGTTGTAACCTTGTGTGACCTCCAAGAGCCACGCTGGTTGACATACTGACACTGTGTTCAACTACTCTGTTGCTTGCAAAGGTCTTCAATACAATGCTTCAACAACACTATTTTCAACACCCTTTTATATCGTATCTGAATTGTAGTCCCAACAACTTCATGAAGGCCTTTTATTGCCATGGAGTGTGTAGCCGTTGCTCTTTCCGGTGAATTAGGCTTTTTTGGTCTGTCTTAATGATGAATTCAGAAAACTGCGGGTATGTTCTCCATTGATCCATGGCTAGCACCATCGCTAGATACTCCTTTTCATATGTGGAAAGCCCTCTTATTCTAGGACCTAAGGCCTTACTGAGATAGGCAATAGGACATGTCCTTCTTGTAATAGAATTGCTCCTACACCGTACTCACATGCGTGTGTATCCACAATGAAGGGTTTCGTGAAGTCTGGCAATGCAAGAGTAGGAGTTGAGAGCAGTGCAACTTTCAAAGCTTCAAACGCCTCTTGAGCAACTGGGGTCCACTGAAACTACTGATTCTTGCGTAATAGTGTAGTCAATGGTAGATTATCTTGTGGAAGGGATAGTGGAAGACTGCGGTTTCTGACATATCCGTATGTTCTTATGGAGGCTTGCTAAACACTCCCTACACACTAAAGATGTGAGAGCACACCAGAATATGACGACCATGAGCACATGCGGGTTGTGGGGAGATGAGGACTCTTGGAGGCACCCCTTGCTTGAATTATCGATGGTCGGGTGCGTGTGGGCACTCGTTGATGGAGAACTTGTAGAGCATCTTTGCGGGACTACAGAACCAAGTGCCAAGCAATGGCCTTTTTTCCATGGTTGAGACTTTATCGCATAGGAATTTTTCTAGCTGGTAGTGACGTTCTGGGTGATCTGGTGGGCTAGGGGGAAAGCGATCCATGAGGCAGTCTTCCAAAGCCCTTCGGATACTCATCAGTTTATCTGCAGGTCCATAGTAGAGGTTGATGTCACTCCTAAAAAGTTTATACATGCCTAGGTCACAGCGAGGGTTGCTCATACGAGACCTAAAGCACCTCCCTTGGGTTATGCAAAAATTCATGTTTTTTTAGAAAAGGAGGAATACCCCCGGCCTCTGCATCTCGATGATGCATACAACCATTTTATTAATTATTAACACAAGACCTTACAAAGTCGTACAACATAAAGACCAAAGGCACCATCTAAGAAACATCTGTCGCCACTCCTATCCAGTTGATGAAATGCTAAAATTCATGTTGATGCTGGGATTGCGAGATCCATGAGAGGAGGATCGATGTCTCTAGTTTCTCGGGATGAAAAAGGAAAATTCTTGGGAAGCTCTTCCCTGGTGGTTGATGGTGTTCTCGATGTGGCATGTTTGGAAGTTGTCGCATGTTGTGAGGCCTTATCCCTCGTGGAGGATCTTCAAGCTAAGGGTGAATGACATCAAAAGAGGCACTCATGTAAGTTATGACCTCAATTACTAACGAGATCAAGCTGAGGACCACAATGTTCTACTGCCAAATCACCTTCGAAGGATGAGTTGTCAATACAGATGCTGATACCCCAGCCAAAATTCCTCATTCTCTTGATTAGATGTGACACGTCTGGTTGGTCGAACCCATGATCTTTTTTATCGAAATATGTATGTGGCAACTGTGTGGCAGATTGCAAAACTGCCACACGATCTCATCAAGGTCTGCTTTGAATCTAACGGACACGATCGATCCCGCCTGGCAGCCTCGTGTTATCTCTCTCCCTCACCCTCTCTAGTCGCGCCACCAGGAAGGCTTCATGCGCCTGCGAGACGCACTCGGCACCGGCCATGCCGGCAGCCGTCGGTCACCGGCGTCCTTGCCCGCATCAGCCCCTTCTCCTTCCCTTCCTCCTCTCCATCTCCTCCCTCCTCTCTCTGTGCCTGAGCTCGCCCGGATGCAGCTCCGCCTCCTGGCCTCCCTCTGTACTCCTTTCAACGCCCAACCGTGCCCGCGTCGCTCCGGTGAGCTAGCCGCCGCCACGCTCCACACTGCCTGCCCTTGCTCTCGGTGGTGCAGATGTGAGTTGGGGGTGGTGAACATTCCCCATTCCCTAGTGTTTGCGAGGGACTGCAGCAGCCGATGGTTTGCATCTCCGGACACCCGCACTTGCTTGGTATGCTTAGATTGCAGGATTCTCGCAAAGTCTGATGGAGAATTCTCCAGGTCCCAAGGGAGGATCGTGTTCTCATTCACCCCCACAGAAGCACCTGACCATTTGGAAGGTAAGTTGAGTTCAGTTATCAGTGCGTGTCAACGATTTATGTAAAGATTTTTCTTGTTTGACCACATCATTACCATTGGATCAGAGCTTCGTCTTGCTTGTTTGCTACAACCTTACAACCACGCATGGCTAGCTTCTGGTTCGGTCCGTTGAATGCTTGACTGTCAAATGTTATTTGGATAATTGAAGGTCTAGAAAGGGCTTTTATGAGCGATAAGGCATTTACATGTGTCAAAGAGAAATAATGATCAAGAATGTAAGATAAGCAGCTAGAACTGCATGTAACATTGTGTCAAAGAGAAAGAATAATTGTCAAGAATGCAAGAGAGGAAATCACAGCAGCAATATCCACTGAAGATGTAAATACATATTACTTTACTTGAGTGTATTGGTGCGAGCCTCTTTGATCTGCTGAAGGTTCTTTCCATAGGTGTTTTTGCAGAAAGGTTGAGGGATATTGGTTAGATTTCTCTTGAGATTCCCCCTGCATTATTTTTTCTCTATCTTGGAGTTGAGTTTGCCTGTTAGGTCCCCCGCAAAAAAAGAAGTTTGCCTGTTAGGAGATAGAGATCATCAGTTGTTGACTTGGGGTGGTGGTGTGTTGTGTTTTTGGTAAACATCATGGTAACTTACTTACCGCAGTGCATTAACTTACGCAGACTGGACCAAATAACTTTATGGACCTAGGAATAAAAACATTCTTAAAGTTGTTGAAACATACCTGGTAACTTCTGTCGGCGTTTCATGATAATTTAAGCACTACAGACCTGATAGTTTACTTACAACACCATGGTAAATTTAACTAGAGTTTTCTAAATAAAAACACCACGATAACTTCTATGTAAATAGCATGATAATTTATGCAGTACATTTTTTATAAATTATATACAAACACCATAACAATTTTGAACTGTGGGTTTTTTTTATTGAAAACATACCTTCGGTAAGTTTTGTGTAAATATTATGATAATTTATGCATTGCTTATTCGATAACTTACATACAAACAAAGGTGGTAACTCTTAACCCGGGAAAAGAAGTTGAAAGATACCCTCGGTAACTTATGTGTAAATAGCATGCTAATATACACATAAGTGAGTTAATAACTCACATACAAATACCACGGTAATTTTTTACCCCAGAAAAAAGTTGTTGGAAACATAACCCCGGTAAGTTATGTGAAAATAGCACGGTAATTTAGGAACTGCATATCCGATAACTTACATACAAACAACGCGATAACTTTGACCAAGGAGGTAAATTTTTTTGTTGAAAAACATACCCCTGATAACTTATGTGAAAATAACACGGTTATATATGAACCGCATACCCGATAACTTACTTTCAAAGACCATGGTAACTTAGGGGGGTGGGGTGGATTTGTTGAAAAATACCCCCAACAACTTATGTGAAAATAACACGGTATAAACAAACTGCATACCCGACAAGTTGCATACAAACATCGTGGTAACTTTGACCAAGTGGGAGAAAGTTGCTGAAAAACATAATCATGGTAATTTATGTTAAAATAGCACGGTAATATATGAACCGCGTACCCGATAATTTATGTACAAAACACCCGTGGTAACTTTGACCAATGGAAAAAAGTTGTTGTTGAAAATATACCCCCAGTAATTTATGTGAAAATAGCACGATAATGTAGAAATTGCATAACCGGTAACTTACGTAAAAACACCGCGGTAACTTTGACCAAGGGGAAAAAGACAGTTGTTGAAAGACACACCTCCGGTAACTTATGTGAAAGTAGCATGATAAGTTGCACACCCCCTGGGTGGTAACTTTTGACCCAATAACTTACGTACAAACACCACGATAACTTTTACCAAAGGGAAATACTTGTTGAAAAATATAACCCTGGTAACTTATGTAAAAATAGCACGGTAACTTGCATAGAACAAGCGTGGTAACTTATGTAGCCCATGTGAGGTAACTTTTAACCCGGAAAAAAAGTCGTCGGAACATACCAACATGTGATCTAGTTTCGAAGATCTCACCGCTACGAATCTTTTATGTGAAAACCGTTTTTGCATCAGACGGACGGTTTGAGCCACACAAAAATTGAATTTTATATTATGGAAGAATCTAGGATGATGTAAGCTTTTCTCCTCTAGTGCAAACATATGCATGTGTACGTGGTGAAAGCTGGAAAAACCATTTTTATGCCCCTGGTAATTTATGTGCAAATATTATGATAAATTGCGTAGAATAGGCGTGGTAATTTATATAGACCACGCGTGGTAACTTTTGACCAAAAAAAGTTATTGGAACTACCAACATGGGATCTAGTTTCGAAGATCTCGTCCCGAAAAATGTTTTATATGAAACCGGTTTTTGCATTGGACTAACGGTTTGAGCTACAAAACATTTTGAATTTTTAAAATATGAGAAAATCTAGGATGACATTAGTTTTTTTGTCATCAAGTGTATGTGTGTAATTAAAGGAAGAAACGAAGTGAATAAAGAGTGAGTCGCTCTAATATATGCATGCATGTAACTATATAAAAAGAACGAGGTGTGTGGTAGTTTTGTTATCTGTCATACATGTGCCAAATATCATAGTTTCTTTTTTATATCACTCTGTGTGTAATTTGAGCAATAAAGTTTGGTTTTGCCCTAAAATAAAATAAAAATTAGCCCATAGCAAATGTAGTCGGGCGCATCAAATAGGATATGTCCAGCGAACGACACGGCGGTACCTACATCGAGTCCAGCGGATCGAGTCCAGCGGACCGGTGAATTCAAAGCACGGATGAGCACGCTGGGCTAATTTTTTTTTGACGGTGATGGGCTTTTTTTTTAGAATTTTTTTCATTCAAATCACGAAACAGTACAAAGTAGTTGACCCTTACAAGCACACTGAAACGCAAACACAAAGGACCACGAAGACCTAGGGTACCCTAAGCCAACCATAACATAAGAAGATCTCCGGAGCCCTGCGACATCATCCCTGAATCTTGAGAGAAGACCCATGCAGTAGAAGGATCTGCAACCAGGCACAAGCAGGTCATCATCTTTGACCATGGTACAATTGCCGCCACGCTGCTTCCTCCTTTCTTGACACCAGCGCTGAGAGGGCATGGACATCAATCCAACACAGCTGCAACAGGCGTCGCCATCTTTGGCTTTGAGTACCATGAAAAATGTCCCTTCCGAAAGGAAGAGTTTTTTAATCATCCGACCGGTCCAGCACCGCGGCCGGGCCATCCGCCCGGGCAAAGCAGGATCTCCCTCCAGCATCAGCGCAGAGGAAGGAGAAGAACAAAAATAGCAAATCATACCGACAAGGAAGAAGAAGCGCCTTCGTCTCCTGCATCCATCGCTCGTCTGAGGACCCAAACGGCCAGTGCCGATGGACCTCCAGCCACCATAGCCCGCGACCTCGACGAGAATCGGGGATCCCCCACCCCGCTGGCTCCTAGACGAAGGCAAAAACCTCGTCTGACCGCGAACGGAGCCCGGAGAAACTTATTCCGACGTGACACCGCAACGGTCTCGGCAGCGTCACCCTCAAACTAACCCTACCACACATCCACCTAGCGGACAGACCCGATGCTCCTTCTTCTTCCCGCCGCCGGAGCAGCCGACAGAGAGAGGGGGAACCGGTGGCGCCACCGGCTCCTCTTTCGATCGCCTCGTGCGATCCTACTTTTCCGGAGTGAAACCGTTTGTTTCACGCCACGGTGATGGGCTAATCAACTTGCACAGGATCAACAAATATAGGTCACCTCAAAAAAACAAATATAGGATGCACATCACCAAAAGTGCGTTTACTCCGTGGCCACGGCGACCACGACAAGGTCAGACCGGAGCCGTGCCGTGACGCCAAACTCCTCGGTCATGTCCAGATCCTCGGCCGCCGCCCCGCCTGGCAGCTCCCAGTCGAAGTGGAACAGCAGCGCCGCGAGCGCGAGCTCCACGTGCGCCAGCCCGAAAGCCATGCCGGGGCATATCCTCCTCCCGCCGCCGAACGGCACGAACTCGAAGTCCGCCCCCTTGAAGTCCCTCCCGTTCTGCTCGAACCGCTCCGGTGCGAACTCCTCGGGTGCCTCCCAGTGCGCCGGGTCCATGCCGATCGCCCACGCGTTCACGATCACCATGACCCCCTCCGGCACGTCCAGGCCCAGAACCTGACACGGGCTCCCGCACCTACGCGGCAGCAGCAATGGCGCCGGCGGGTGCATCCTCAGCGTCTCCTTGATGACAAACCCAAGGTATCGCAGATCTGCCAGGTCGGCCTCCCTCACCTTGTCGTGCCCGGCGAGTTGCTGCCGGACCTCGTCTTGCGCCTTCCGCATAACCCGCGGGTTCCGTATCAGCTCCGCCATCGCCCACTGCAGCGTCGTCGCCGACGTCTCGCTGCCGGCGCCAAACATGTCCTAACAACGAAATCAAGAAACAGAGGAGCTAATTAATCAAGGGATTTCCGAGAGGAATTTCTAGCACGGCTATTTCGCAAAAGCGGGGCTTACCAGCATGACGGTCTTGATGTTGTCAGTGGTGAGTGGATACTGCGAGTCCCCTTCCTTTTGGAGTCTCAGGAGCACGTCGAGCAAGTCTTCTTCTTTGTCGCCGTCGCAGTCGGGGCCGCTGTTCTCCTGGTGCTCTTGGATGATGGTGTCCATGAACAGCTTCATGTCTTGGCTATGGCGCTGTATCCTGCCGGGGACGCTGCTAAGGAGCCGCACGAGACGCGAGGAGGGGAAAATGTCGGGAAGGGTCATCCCGGGCACGATTTTGAGTCCCTCTTGCAGCATCTCCAGGTACGTGTCCCTCTGCTTGAACCGGCTGCCGACGATGGCGCGCACCGTAGAATCCGCGACGTACGCCGATATGCGCTCGCTCAGGTTCACCGGCGAAGACGAGGCAGAAGCCGCCGCGACGGAGCGGAGGAGGCGACCGAGCTCCTCCTCGCGGGCGGGGCGGAAGGACTGGACGCGGCGGGAGCTGAAGATCTCGACAGTGCATATCTTGCGAAGCTGCCGCCATGCGTCGCCGTAGGGCGCGAAGATGAGGCCCTCGGCGTCGCCGTACGCCATCTGCTGCATCGACGTCAGAGGCCTGGACGCGAAGGAAGCGTCGTGGGTCTTCATGATCTCGCGCGCGGCGTCAGGGGACGACGCGACCACGGCGTCGAGCTCGCCGAGGCGGAGCATCATGAGCGGGCCGTGGCGCCGCGCGAGGTCGCGCAGAGCACGGTGCGGAAGGGCGCCGGCGAGATGGTGCAGGTGACCGATGACCGGGAGCGCCCATGGCCCTGGCGGGAGCCGCACGGCCCTGCCACCGGGGCCACGATGAGGCGCCGGGCGCCTGGACTTGAAGAGGATGAGCGGGATGGCGAGGAGAAGCACGAGAAGCAGGCAGATCGGGAGAACCGCGGCCATGGCAGCTTGGATCGATGTTGCTCGAATGGTTGGTAGGGGAATGTTTATGCTTTTCCACGATGATTACATGTAAAGTCAATGGTCAAACTCATCTAGAATGGTTAGATAATAATCCAAATATATGCCTAAATCATCGTTTTTCAGCAGTATCGAAATGACTGTTTTCTCAACTTAAAGAAAAAGAAATAATTGTTTCCTCCGGAGCATTTTTTTTGACTGTTTTCTCCTGAGCATTTCACCTGGCTTCCCATTGATCCCTCCCATGACATCTACAAGGAGCGTCTCTCCCGCAAAACATCACGATCGCTGTGTCTTGACCATTTTTACCATTTAACTAGTCGAATGCCCGTGCGTTGCCACGGGATATATAACAAACTTACACAAAGAGACATTTGTCAAATTATCACTAAGTTACATCACGTATGTCACATGCAGGTTATGAGTGTGGTCAAACAAATAGTATCTTTTACCCCAACCTATTTGCTCTTGGGCACTCTTGGTGCAGGCTACAAAAAATCATCCGGAAAATCATGTATGCATATCTGAATCTTCGTTACCATTTCAACATTAATAATAATGAGATATGCATCCTGTACAAAAATAATAATACAAAAATAATAATCACCAGTGAACGAAATGCAAATAGAAATATGTAGAAACATGACCAACCTGTTATTTTTGCACAAGCTGCATTAATTTCAATTATTTTATGAAGAGTTATAGGCTCAACAAACATGTATATTGAGACATTGATTAAAACATCATTGTAACTTCAAGAATCAGTGCCATGCAATTATCACTGCATTTCAAAAACATCACCTTACACTTGCTTCCCCTATACATACATTCGCCTCATGTAATTTAAGTTTCTTTCACATTGTACAAAAAATAGTCACATAATACCCCAAAACAACAAGATGTCACTTCAACTTCAAGATGTGTTTCAAGTAAAGCTATTGGCATCATATGCAAATAAAAACAGAAGTAATTCTGATTAGCTATTTGTCCTTGATGATATGCTTTGACCATTACACAGTTGCTTCCATTTTTGCCGAACAATTTGTGAATACAAGCATAATGCAGAAACAATAACCACAAATGCACTTTGAATTCCCCTAACTCCAAGCAGACCACTTGGCACTTCTTCTCAGTTCTCTTTTCCTGTTTGTCCACTTTCCAACCCATTGTTACCAGGTTTTGTCTGGCGGAGCAAACAGAAGTCTGGCTGCCCATGCTAAACATGTATTGAACATTATCAGTTTTTTACACAAAAATTGACCATGTTTTCTCCATGAACATACACTCATGCTTCCAAGAATGTGCGCATAAAAAATAAATTTCTTGTATTTGATACTCCTACTTGTATCACGGTATTCGAGTATGCTAGACTACCATGGATTCCATTTTGGCATGGGGGGAAAAATTTGTTGACTCAAAATGCTGCTTCCTTGAAGATACTATATGTTTTCTTTTGTTGGGCCGAAAGAACTCATTTATTTCTCTATAAGAAAACAGAAGAAATATGTTATAGCAACAAGCACTCAGTACCAGTACCCTATATTGAGTCCCTTCACACCATGATCTCTCTAGATAAAACAGATGGCATAGATCATTTCCTTCTGTAGCATTTAGTGCTGATGATTTGTTGGAGCCTTGGTCATGCATTCCTTGTTTCAGAACTTCACAAGGCACATCACATAGATAAAAGATGCAAGTGTATCTCCTGGAATGAGCTTGAAAAAAGCTTATGATGTGTCAAGGAATCAACACATTATTCTGATGAACAAGTAAATCGTATCGGTAAGTATTACATGAGCCAAAACAGAGACCAGAAAGGTTTTAATATACAAAGACCCAATGTATTGGTGGCACTACAAAATGACAAGGAATAACTTTTTGAGAACTCCATGCAGGCCCTGTTCAAGAATTCATCCGATTAACCAGTTAACTTGCCGATTAATCCCTACTCGTAGGGTCACCGAGTAGCCTATAAACCGATAAATCGTCCGATTAGTTGATTAAATGGCCGATTAACTTGCCGATTAGCCGATTAATCCCCTACTCACCAGCCAACCGAACAACTACCAGTTAACAATTTCCTCAACAATGCATGCAGGACATACAAAAATCCATTTGTGCAGCTAGATCCTAGTAACATGCTGAGAACCAGTATAAATTTTACGCCGCGTCATGCAGATTTTCTGGAAAGAAAACACAATAGTCATAAAAAATATTTTCTCTCTTAACTCCTCCAGCAAATAAGTGAGAGAAATGGCCTCTTAGATTAGGATTAGTGTGCTCCAGCCATGTCTTAGTTGATTCAGTAACAATAACAACAAAATACGTTTCAGATGTAGCAAGTGAACCAGTAACACCTAAACTAATTCCTCTGTAAAAACCTGCAAATAGGTCTACAGTAGAAAACAACATGAAATAGAAAGTCAGGAATACTAAGTTCATCATGATTACTGTTAATGTTGTGAACAAGTTCAATCAGTTAGCCATTCTTAACCTCACTCACGCAGTACAAAATTTCGTAGATTACAACAGCTAATACTACAGTGTTTTCTTCCATGTGTAGTGCACACTTTTGGAACTGTGTGTTGCCCAGTTTCTCTGAACTCTGTTACAAATTATCACATAGTCTACTGTCAAAGTGCAGCAAAATTTTGGTGAAAATAAACCATTATAAACATACGTAGCTAGCACAGTGAAATATATACGTCTTTCTAATTTTTTTGAACTATTTATCGGCATCATGAGTGGGCAAAGATATGACATCGGTTGTCAATTTGCCATCGAATGCAAGGCAATAGATAATAATAACATGAAACATAACCTTTTCTCAGAGAGCATGTTACTGTACAGCCATCGAATGCAAGGCAATAGATAATAATAACTTGAAACATAGCCTCATATTGCATAGAAAAAACCAATATTGTGGAAAACTGAACATACGGTTCATATCATTAATCATGTCGAAATTATAAGCCCAATAAACCACAACCTCGAAATTATTGCCACCTCCATCCCATACCCTCATCTCAAGCAAATGCATACCATGCCAAATTTAGAAGACAAGAGCACAACCGAGGATTCTAGCAATCAGCTATCAGCGTCAAGTGAAACGAGAGAGGGGGAAGAAAGAGCACCCACATAAGAAGTCAGTGAGGTTTGGGGACAACGATTGGTAGGTTGGGCTCCGGATGCTGACCACAAAAATTAGGGTGGGGAAAGAACAGATGCTACCTTATTATGACATGACACCACACATGCCACCGCTGTGACGCCACCGGGATCAACATGCCGGAGACGGAGAGGGGGGACGGGGACCTGCTGCCTCGCTGCCAGGGGACGGAGGAACTCAAGTAGAACCCCAGGTGGATCAACTGCTGCTGAGGAGCAACTGAGTGCTTACGTTCACGATGCCGTCCTCGGATCTAAAATGCATGCATGGGCGCGTCCAACTCCGGCGTTCGCGAGCGCTAGGAACTCAGTAGGCGTGTCGTCGCGCTCGAGCACCCTGGTACCACAAACATCTCAGTGCATGTAATTAATGAGCAAACCTACAGATTTGTGCAATGGAAGTATTAGCACCTTACTCTATTTCTTAATTTCAGTTTGGTTTAGTAAAAAATATCTTGGTAATGTACAATGTTTGGTTGTCACAACAACTCAGGCTTATATAATTTTTAAAAGATAATACTTTGTCACTTCTGTTGATTGCACATGAGGCATCAATCTTTATCTTATTTTACTTCAGTTTAGCTAGCAGAGCACCTGTCCTTATCATTGTTATTTTGCTTGGAAGTGCTAGAGTAGTAGGTACACTAATTAGTTGATTATATAAGAAGACATGGACATGTAGATATATATGTCGGAAGAACATGCTACTTCAAGTGCACGATTAATTATTATCCGGCCTGCACATTAGCAGGACAGCTCGGCCTCATTTTGTACTAATCATTTTCTATTTGTAGTTTCTTGAACTTCATCGGCGATCCATAGTGCGCTGGTTCAAATCCATCGTTTTACTGAACTATATGCAACGAAAAATCTGGCTAATCATGACATGAATCAGCGAAATTTTCAATAGCAGGAGGACGGCCATGCTCCTGTCAGCTTCATTGCGTACAGCAATACCAAAAGGTAGAGCAAGCTCGCTCCTATTAATTCAGTTTCTACTGTAAACATCAACAAATAAAACAAGCAGGAACAACACAAACAAGAATGAACCGAATTAGCTATTGCAGCAGCAGAAAGGGGATGTAAAAGTAAAACAGTCAGTCAGCGAGGGGAATTGGATTGGATTGGCACCTGGGCTGGGCTATCCAGTCGCCGAGGGAGTAGACGACGCTGATGATCATCATCTTGCCAAGAACCGGATTGGCCTTGAGGGCCTCCTCGTACACCGACCAGTTATGCTCCGACATGTACCGCAGGATCTCAAAGATAGTCCACCCCTACACCAAATCCAATCAAGAAAAACAAAGGATAGTCATCCATCACGAACCACCAATAGATCGAGACCATGGCTAGCTATTAGCAGAAGAAGGAGACGTTATGGGGCAAAAACCAATCAGAAAAAAATAAATCAAAACTAACGATCTCTGTGAACGACAACCATGCCTATATATATGCTGGTCGGCTTCCCCTGGTGACAAGCTGGTCGGCTTCCTCCTTGGAGAGCCTCCCTCTCATCCGTCTGCCCTCCTCCCCGGCGGTATGCTGACCCCGAAAGCTCGCGCTCATCTTCCACCCAGACATCGGCGGCGCTGCGCTGGATCTGGTCGGCCGCGAGCTCCCGCCAACTTCCCCGCAGGGGTCAACCTTCTAAGACGCTGTCGACGTAGTCTATGGAAGCGACGGTTGTTGCAGTGGCGGAGGCGAGGTGGCGATTTTTCTCGCGAGATCGAGAGGATGGATCGGGAGAGAGAGGTGGGGGAGACTGGGAGACGGGACGTGGGTCTTGTTTTTTTTTATTTGGAAGGCTGCGAGGGGAGGTGGAACCAGGTCGCGAGGGTACTTTTTTTTTACTACTGCCTGCGATCGTGCGAAGGGGAGGGCGGGGATCGAGGTCAAACCATCACGACGTTCGATTCTTCTTTAATAGTAGAGATATAGGGTTGAATACTAAATTTTAACAATTTAAAAATAAAAGATAATACAGATTTGCGAAAGTCCGGACTTCCACCTGTCTAACCAAAAACCACCACGAACCATGCGTGCGCGATGCTTTGTGCTGTTTGGCGAAAAACGGTTGCTATTCGATAGATAATGGGTTCAATTTAGCAGAAAATGATATCTATTTGGCGGAAAGTGGTTGGACTATCATTTTTACTAGCACATATGATTGTGCGTTGCAACGGGAAGAAAAAAATATCATATATTCCTGGTATAATAAGCATTATTCATGATGCTCTACTGATCTACATCCTTAATTTCAACATGTTGTCTCACCTATGTCACAACTTATACTCTTTCCCACACTCGTTCATTTAATATGTTCGA
>NC_041391.1:272400521-272429816 GCF_002162155.2 Triticum dicoccoides
TTGAGCATCAACAACGCAATGCTCTCCCAGTCCAGCACCAACATCCACATGCTGCCCTCGCCTCTAGCATCTCCTTCCCATCTGACTCCTCCACGCACACCTTCATGATGAACGACACATATTTCTCGCTCGTTTCTAACGTGTTCATTACTTTTTCTATTTTTTCTTGATGTAAAGATACATAGCCTCGATGCGTCTATATACACGCCCTAGACTTTGTACAATTTCTAACCTATTTGAAACTGATTATACTTTTTTAATATAATTAACCGGCCACGTTGATCACTAAAACTCTTAATTTAGTCAAATAACTTGGTCATGTCTACTTTCTAAAGAAAGAGAAAGTGAATTCCACTCATTTAATTACTTTTCTTATCTAATCACCCGGCCACCTTGATCATTAGAACTGTTACTAATTAGTCAAACTGCTCATCGATGGATAGTGCCTGAGAAATAAAAAGCAAACCATGCAGATATGTAACTCACTTGACTATTCACTTCGGATTGGTGCATGGGGTTGTAAGTTTGATACCCATGCAATGCATCGATTTTCTGTTTTTATTAGTTATAAGTATTTTTTTAAGTAGTTATAAATAATTATTATATAAACACAAATTGTACCTTGCCCAGTGAGCTTCTGGAGCGGGTAATGGGCCAGGGCCCAAAGCATGCCCAACCGAGTTGGTTTCTGGAGAGATGATGTACGAAAAAGGCTTGATGGATGAGAAAAATGAAGAAACAATCATTCCTTTAATATTAGTTATGAATATATATTCTAGATATAGATATGATTTGTGACAGGTTCTTGTATCCGTATTCGCAGACGCATCCGAATACAACAGTGAATTGATACTACATTTGTTTTGCGACATAGCCGTTATAGATGCCCTGAGGGCATTACGCTCGCAAATTTGTCTGAGATGGTCAGTGAGAGAACATTCACAAAGAGCAAAGCCCTTCGTTTTTCACCAAGACAGATATTATTCATGACAGACAACACTTATCTGCCAATGAAAAATGAACGTTCATACTTTTATCAAATGATAAATACCCACACTCGTACAGCGAGGTGCTATACAAACGGTTTTTAACCCCTTTCCTCGACGGCATTTGGAACCGTCGCCGAATGAGTGTGGGTGATAGGGGGGTCCTTCCCACACGATCCAGAAACCGTCGGGGATATGCCCTCCTAGCACACAAGCTCGGCAAAATGAGGTCGCGTGCGACCGGCGAGCGAGCAAATACGGTTATACGTATAGTAGTGCTAAAAAATACAATTATATAGGCCAAAATCGTTTTCGGTCGTAAGTACATCCCACACAATCATTCCCCGCTAAACGTTTCCGTTGGTATATACATCTCACACAGTCGCTGCAAGGAAAACGTTTCCGTTCGTAGGTACATCGCACATAATTTTGCCCGCTAAATCATTTATGATAGCGTTTCCATCGCATACAATATTAATAATTTTATCGTTTGCATTATTGAATGCATCACACACGGTGCGTAGAAGAAACTGTGTGGCAAATGCTATCCATCACATACAGTTTTTATGCGGTAAACGTTTGTGCAAGGTGGCCTATTTCGCAAACAGTTTTGAAGAGAATGTCGTGTGTGATTGTTCATCGATCCAACACGGTTTATTCCTACAAACTGTGTGCGTTACCTTAGGTCATCGCCCATGGTATTTTCTCAATAACCGTTTGCAATAGCAAAAACCAATTAGCAGGCTAATTCGCCATTAACAAGCTAATTGCCCTATTATTAATAATCCACTTATTAATCTAATTGACATTCATATTAAATACATAATATATTTCATTCCCATATTAAGGAAGAAGGATTTTATAATTGAAATACATCAGAGTACAACATGATATAGCTTCAGCACTCAGCTACCCCATTACACAACTGCACCAGCACCAAGTTTCACATGCAACATCTAGAACCTTTCGAAATTAGCATCATAGACGGTACATAGACAGATGCATCTCATCGAGAAAACTGCTGAAGCAGAGGGTGAATATTGAGCCTTCATTGATGTTGAAGGTCTTTGCAACTTTAGGCCAGTGCATGTGGATGATTGACCGTCCATCCTTCATCCTCTTCAGAAACATTGAACCGTGGGTGTTGTATGAAAATCTTCCTCGCGTCCTAACCATAAAGGTGGTTTGAGAGGTAATCATAAGTGAACTGCTTTGAAAAGGCCTGAAAACAAGGATGTGCGTAAATATATTCTCTATATTAGAAATGGGACAAAGGAATAAAAAAGGCAAGGTAATAGTTAGTACCATCTTGTAGTTAACTGATGTCTTCTTCATTGTGCATACAAAAATCTTGTTGTTTTTTGTCGCTAATTTCTTTATCCTAACAATCTTTCTGAGTTTCTTGACTTGATTGATATTCATGGACAATTCATTTTCTCATATGCAAAAAAGGGTCGAACAATGGGTCAAAACCTATGACAGTAGGACCTACATGTGCAAGACCAAATTGTTAAAAACCTAAATATTAGAATGGTTCCTGTAATTGCACAATAATGTGCTATTAGACAATGGACCATGCACGTGCTAACCTCGATTGTAAACCCATGTGCTTCCTATTGTTTCCATGCAACACATATAAGGTAGTTAGTCATCAAGTTAAATAAGGGTTCGCATGCTATCAGTAAAATATGTTGATGAAAAATAAGCACATTGCAAATTCATCAGATTAATTCAAGCCACATGGAAAATCCATTTATTCAAACCAAGCATGATTAAGAACTAGGAAATATAGCACTTGTATATGATTGTCATGTATTAAGTGCAGCCAAATTCGATTTATTCCTCACATGCAGAATAATATAAAATTCCACCCACGACAATTGGACATCGCATTGCAGAATTAAACCAAGCAGTTAACTAAACAAATGAACCAAACATTAATTGGGCACCACATTGCACAATATAGCATACTCCTAATAGAAGATAAGACAGTTAACTGAACCAAGCATGCCGAACAACTTGGAAATATAGCAATTGTATTTGTTTCTCATGTATTTAGTACAGCCAAATTCGATTTACTTCTCACATGGTATACAATAACAGAATGCACCCACAACTATTAAACATCGCATTGCAGAATTGAACCAAACAGTTAACTAAACACCACAACACAAATGAACCAAACGTTAACTGAGCACCACATTGCACAATGTACAACCAAACCAAGCATGCTTGACAACTTGGAAATATAGCAATTGTATTCGTTTCTCATGTATTTTGTAAAGATAAATTCGATTTATTTCTCACATGGAAGACAATACGAAATTGTAGCCTGAAGAATTGAACATCACATTCGCAGAATTGAACCAAACAGTTACCTGAAGACCACAACTAATTAACCAAATAGTTAATAAGTGAGCACCGCACTGCACGACATATAGAACATATACAAAGGAGCAACAGATTGCATGGTAAAAGTAGATAGCACAATTCACTAGAATTTGATAAGGAAAGGCAGGAGCAGCACACGCAACAGGTAAACTGAGCATGCTTAACCGGCGTAGCTAGCAAATGGCAAGGTGATCCTCCAAGATCTGGGGGTCGGCACGAATGGTAGCCATCGCGACCTCATCCGCGTGTGCGGCCACGATTTTCTTCTCCGCTGCCAAATGCTCCTTGAGCTCCTGGATATACTGCGTGCATCATGGCTTAGGGCGGCACTTATTTGGTGGAGGGGTCGGTGATTTGGGTATAAGGTGTCGCGTCGGCGGTCAGGGCATGTGGGATGTGGAAGGAGGAGGATGGGGGTCTGGTGTGGATTACCTGCCTGGATAGACGAGGCCGAGCAGCGTGAAGGAGGGTCGCCGGCAAGGGGGGCGGCACTGCAAGCAAGGAGTGAAGGTTTTAACTTGGAATGGAAGGCGGAAACAGGGGAAATGTGGATTTTGGTAAGGGGGAGGGGGAGGGGAGGTAGATATTTCCGCGGAAGCCGAAAATTTTGAATCGGTTCAGCGAAAAAACTGGCATGCAAAGTGTCATCACACATGGTACCTTATTCAGAACTGTGTACGATATGTGCACAAACGATTCAGATAGCTTAACCCGTGTGTGGTGAGTTTGAACGTCAAAATTTTTGGTTGCAATTTCCTTGGTTACAGTACTCATCCACGTCACTTCATAATTTGGGTACACAAAGGAGACTACAACACACCCACACTTCTTAATCGAGCAAGTTCAGCAATTAAACAGAGCTAGCTGGCCTAAACATTACTCTAACGGATTAAAGACCGGCGCTCTTAATTTAAAAAAGAAAGAGTACTACTATGGCTGGTGCTCGTTGATCTCCGCCGCCTCCTCCATGTCCAGCTCGCGCCCGATGGTCTCCTGGGGAAGGAGCTCCATGGCATCCATCGCACCATATTCGGCAAGCATCTCACCATCCGCGTCCGCCATCTCTTTGGAAAAGGCCGCCACAAGCTGGGCTTGGGCGGTCGTGATCTGGGCTTGGACGGGCTCTGTCATTGCAAGGTATACGGAGGAGGAACAGACGGCTGCTCGAACACTCTCGGCGATTGCCAACTTTTCGGCCATGGGTTGCCGACCGTTGTCGGATAAGCTTGGTTCGGTTTGTGCGGTGACCGCCACGAGCTAGGCGTGGGCGGCCTCGACATGGTCGTGGGTGGCCTCCATCAGGGCTAAGGCTGCCACTATGGAACGGACAGCTGCTGTGCCGCTCTCGCCAGTTGCTATCCCCAAGGCAGATGTTGCTGTCGCCACCTGAGAAACAACAGCGGCCGTTTGGGCTGCCTTGGCCGCCTGGTTGCAGATTGCGGCCGTGCTCACGCGCATGGCGGCTGCGGCCCCGCTCTTGCCGGAGTGGGCCACCGAAGTTGCCCTCACGATGTTGGTCCACGTCCCCATCTTTTACCGGTGATGATTGAACAGTGAAATGATATTTGGGGAGCGAGCTAGTGTGCTTGACACGCTGGCTGTGGACTATAGCTGATGCACCTTCTCGCGTAAGCCATGGGCGTACTATACACCGACGGTGCTCCAGGATTTTTTGTACTGCATCTCACACGGTTGGTGATAATAAATTGTGTGTGATCTACTTGATTTTTCATTTTGATTTAAATTACATAATGGGGCCACAGCAGCAATGGATGGTGTTTGAATTGCTAGACCTTTTATCTGCAGTGAACATGCAACTATATGTGTGTCGTAAAATAAATTGGAATTATTCAGGGTTCGTTTGGAAATTTTATACATTAAATTGGTTTTCTAACCATTTCAGGTGCACAATTCAAAATTGAAGCACATGCTCCAATCCATAAAAACGGGTTGCAAAATCAAATATTTGTCCTTAGTTGCAAGCTTAGGTCACATGCAAAAAATGAGAATGAATGTCAAACACCTTGACACTGTCGCTCAGCCGCTAAAATTGAGATACATGCTTTTAACATTCTAGTAAATCAAAAACTCGTCTGAAATTCGTACAACTGGACATGATATCATGGAACGATAGCGACATGCCGTGGTAAAAATATTGTCCCATTTGGGGCAGGTGTGGGTATAAGCTTCTCGCAAACCAGAGCTTCTTTCACAACAAGCCTGATGGTTTCAGTAGGGTACGTGCCACCTTGGGGGTCGAAACTATATATGTTGCCTCTTCTTACTTTCAAAATGTTTCTCGTGTCAACATAGAACAACACGAGTGGCGTGTCAATTTTTGGGATTTTTGGGGTTCGCTTGGACATTTCTATACATTAACTGAGTTTTCTATGTATTCATGTGCATAATTCAAATTTGAACTACAGGCACATGCTCTAATGTATATAAATTAGTTGAAAATTCAAATTTGTGTTCTTGGTTGCATGCTTAGGTCTCATGCAAGAAATGTGAATGAATGTCAAACACCCCGCCATCATCACTCTAGTAAATCCAAAACTCATCTGAAATTCATGAAACTTGGCATGCTACCATGGAGCGGCATCAACATGACGTGGTAAATTTTTTGTCCCATTTGGGGCAGGTTTGGGGATATGCTTCTCGCAAACCAGAGGTTCTCACAACAAGCCAGATGGTTTCGGTAGGGAACGTCCCACCTTTGGGGACGAAACGATATCCATTGCCTCTTATTGCTTTCAAAAAAATTCGCGTGTCAAAATAGAACAACAGGAGTGTTGTGTCAATTTTTGGGATTTTTTGGGATTCATTTTGACATTTTTATGCATTAATTGAGTATTCAATGCATTTATGAGCATAATTCAAATTTGAACTACATGCACATGCTCTAACGCATATAAATTGGTTAAAAATTCAAATTTGTATCCTTGGTTGCATGCTTAGGTCACATGCAAGAAATGAGAATGAATGTCAAACACGCTGCCACCATCACTCGGCCGCAAACATTGAGATTCCTGGTTTTTAAATTCTAGTAAATCCAAAACTTGTCTAAAATTCATGAAACTTGGCATGCTATCATGGACCGGCATCAACATGTCGTGGTAAATTTTTTGTCCCATTTGGGACAGGTTAGGGGATATGCTTCTCACAAACCAAATGTTCTCACAAGTCACAACAAGCCTGATGGTTTCGATAGGGAATGTCCCACCTTTGGGGATGAAACAATATCAACTGCCTAATATTGATTTCAAAATTTTTCTAGTGTCAACATAGAACAACAGGAGTGTTGTGTCAAATTTTTGGGATTTTTCGGGGTTCGTTTGGACATTTTTATGCACCAATTGAGTTTTCAATGCATTTATGTGCATAATTCAAATTTGAACTATATGCACATGCTCTAATGCATATAAATTGGTTGAAAATTCAAATATGTGTCCTTGGTTTCATGCTTAGATTCCATGCAAGAAATGAGAATGAATGTCAAACACCCTGCCACCTTCACCCAGGCGCAAACATTGAGATTCCTGGTTTTTAAATTCTAGTAAATTCAAAACTCGACTGAAATTCTTGAAACTTGGCATGCTATCATGGAGCAGCATCAACATGCCATAGTAAGTTTTTCCCATTTGGGGCAGGTTTGGGTATAAGCTTCTCACAAACCAGAGATTCTCACAACAAGCCTGATGGTTTCGGTAGGGAACGTCCCACCTTTGGGGACGAAATGATATCAGCTACCTCTTATTGCTTTCAAAAAATTTCTAGTGTCAACATAGAACAACAGGAGTGTTGTGTTAATTTTTAGCATTTTTGGGGTTCGTTGACATTTTTATGCATTAATTGAGTTTTCGATGCATTTATGTGCATAATTCAAATTTGAACTACATGCACGTGCTCTAATGCATATAAATTGGTTGAAAATTCAAATTTGTATCCTTGGTTACATGCTTAGGTCCCATGCAAGAAATGGGAATGAATGTCAAACACCTTGCCGCCGTTACTAGGCCGCAAACATTGAGATTCCTGGTTTTTAAATTCTAATAAATCTTAAACTCGTCTGTAATTCATGAAATTTGGAATGCTATCATGGAGTGGCATCAACATGCCGTGGTAATTTATTTGTCTCATTTGGGGCAGGTTTGGGTATAAGCTTCTCACAAACCCGAGCTTCTCACAACAAGCCTGTTGGTTTCGGTAGGGAATGTCCCATCTTCGGGGACGAAATGATATCCGCTGCCTCTTATTGCTTTCAAAAAAAATTCTAGTGTCATAAAACAACAGGAGTGTTGTGTTAAATTTTGCAATTTTTCGCGGTATGTTTGGACATTTTTATACATTAACTGGGTTTTCTAGGCATTTTATGTGCATAATTCAAATTTGAACTACATGCACATGCTCCAGTGCATATAAATTGGTTGAAAAATCAAATCTTTGTCCTTGGGTGCATGCTTAGGTCCCATGCAAGAAATGGGAATGAATTTCAAACACCAGGGCACTGTTGATTGCCGACAAAACATTGAGATACTTTGTTTATAAATTCTAGCAAATCCAAAACTCGTCTGAAATTCATGAAACTTGGCATGTTATCATGGAATGGCACCTGACATGCTGTGGTATTTTTCGTGTCCATTTTGAGAGAAGAAGCACTCGAATAACAGCCAACAAAGGCATTTTCAAACAAATAGTTGCCGCTCTAACATCGCAAACCTTTGTATAATTCAAATCGTGTGCGTTATGTTAACCATTCATGTGATGCCACTTGTCTTGGTTTTAATGGCTATTGGAGGTGTTGTGCGGACAGCTGCTTGACTAAACGGAAAGCATGCAAGCGCAGTCCGGTGCGCAGGCTGGCCGAGAGGCGTGCAAGTTGTCCTCCAATGCGCAGGCTCACCGGGAAGCGTGCGAGCTGTACGTTGTGCAAGCTCACTGGGAATCGAGCCCTTTGACTTCCATGGTCGCCGGCCTTCCTCTCCATTAATGGCGCCCGAGCCGCTGCTTAATACGGGCGGCCTTACTGTTGCCCTCCCATTCCCCTCCCTCCCGCAGACCTCCACCAACGCCATGGCGCAGAAGGATCATCTGCCACTAGTCTTCAAGTTTGGTGAAGTCGACTCCGAGCCAGAGGAGATAGAAAATAAGGAGGAATGGAGCCTCATGGACATGGCCCAGAACGAGTTGGCCGCGGTTGTTACTGCCCCCGCTCCTGTCCTAGCTCCCATCAGCGTGCCCGCGCCATCGACCATCCCCGTTGCATTGACGAGCTAGTCGTTGAGCACTACCGCAGAGCTGGAAGCCGCGGGCCTCACCGAGGTCTCCGCGGACCCGCGCGAGCTCATGTACATGCCAGCGCCAGCGCCAGTGCCCTTGCCCGTGCGTGCCCCTCCACCCACTGCAGCCGATACCCGTGTGTTTGGCTGCAGCCACCACGCCCGTGCCCGAGCGCGCGCGCCCCTCAGCGGCATGGGATGCCGCCATCGACCGCTACCTCTCAGTGCCGTCAGCTGCCGTCCTCCCGTGCCCCGCCCGTCGATCGCGTGACTACATGATGTTTGATTTACAAGTGAAGAACATTCTGTGCTGCCTTGAAGACTTCAACAATGGCATCCTGGAGGACAGCAACGACAAGGATGGCATGGCACGCCGCCTCCAGTGCCGCCGGAAATAGTTTTTTTTCTTGTGTTTAATATTGTATCTCGATCGCAAAAGTTTTAGTTAGAACATCCGTATGCAAACCGACAACTTCCCCAGGAAGCCAAGGGAAAATGTGCCGAGTAGGATTTGTGCAGCTCTTGATCGCAAACGCTTTAGATATAACACTCGTATGCAAAGCGAGACAGGATTTGTGCATCTCTTCAATGCAAACGGTTGTTTTGGATGACCCGTGTGCAACCACTTACAAACAATTTCGTAAGATTTGCATCTGTCATATTGGGTATGTTGCCATTTGTTAAACTTGAAAGATTGACATTTGTTGATCTAGTAACATTGCCATTTGTCAACCTTGTAACACTGCGATTTGTCAAAATATGCAGGTAAAAATCACTAGCAGTATCTAATTTTTGCAACTAAAATCCAATAATTAAGCATAGATTTCATTCATAGATTAAGCAGTCGTGCTTAATTTATATAAACAGTTCAAATCGACAGTTGAACCGACCAAACTTTTCCCCAATTGTTGCCAACCACGTACTGAAATAGCTAGTTCTACTTTATATACTAGCTAATTTAAGTATGTTGTACAGTTCCACCACGTCTATAGTCAGATGAACTAAACAAAATAGCCCCTAAATACTACTACGGAGGGGCTTTGTACTACTTCCGGCAGCCTCTCCTCTGTCGAGCGCGCTCGGTAAGAGGTAGAGGAGGAGGAGCCTACCACGAGCTAGACAACTGCAATACGGTGCCTGCTACTGCTGCTGCAACTTCAGCGACGCTCACGTCGAACGCCCTCTGCCGCTCCAGACGACCCCTCTCAAAGTGGTGGTTCTCCTCGTAGATCTCCTGATTCCTCACCTCTGAGGCGGTGTGTGCTACGGCCACGACGGTGGTAAGGCTCTTTGCATGCTCGATAAGGCACTCCTCCTCCTCCCGCCGGAACTCGGTGTAGCGCGCAAGGTCGCCGACGCACGTGCTGGCATCCACCTCCGCCTCCCGCCTTCGGGCGGCGGTGGCGGAGCGGGTGATGACCCCGACGGTCGATGGTGGGCTGGCGGCCATGGTGGCCGACGATGGGGTGGCGGCCATGACCACCACCTCCCGCCTTCGGGCCATGATGGCGGAGCGGGTGATGGCCACGGTGCCCAGCAGTGGGATGGCGGCCATGACGGCCACCTCCCGCCTTCGGGCCGCGGTGGCAGAGCGAGCGATGGCCCTGGCTTTCGACGGTGGTGTGGCGGCAACGGCGGCCGGCAACAACTGCTGACGGGCACCGGCGGCGGATCGTGTGGTGGGTGTTCCGCGCAAACCCAGCAGGGACGCCACACGTACTACACTACGCCGGGGACTGTGCCGCTGCCGCGGTGTAGCCTCCTGGCTGGAGCTGTCGTATGATGACGGTGGAGTGGCTGTGCGACCACGACGGACCGGTGCCATTGGCGATTGTGGGAGAAGCGGACGAGATAAGCTACAGGGATGGAGGGGAAAATGCGATGCAGGACTCGCCGGCCGTGAGGGTTTTTATAGCAGGCCGGTAAGCATTGGGATTTTGGGGGATTTCACCCAGTCGGGCGGGAAGCTTGCGCGGGAACCTGCGAGGTTGCGCGGGAATGGGCTCACCGACGATTCATTGGCACCACCGTTTGGCCAAAAGAACGCTCCCGTGCGCTGTGCAAGCTTGCGCTGTAAGCCATCTATGGCAGCGGGGTGACAAGACGTGCGAGAGGAGGACGAAAGGCCATGTACACATACGGTTAATAAAAACAACATTTGCGGTTGAATTATCTACTATACACCCGTCCTGGTTTATAAGTACGATTTAACTAATAAAATACGAATGCATGTCCCCAAATATTATATAGTTCGTTCCGTATTTGAACATAGTTTCCAATTATATAATTTTTATAACATGCATTAAAATTTTGTTGGTTAAATTTGAGGGCAAAGTATGTCACATACTATAAAGGGGACTATAGACCAAGACGGATGTAGTAGCACACGGCCGCTCTCTTCGCAGTGACGCAAGTGTCGGCCGGCTTGTAGGCGACCATTTCCTGCATGTTCAACTGCTCTATGCGTGTGGTTGCTTGCAGTTGAGGCGGCCGCGGCGCACTCTGCTTGCGTCCCGCCGCGCGCGCTGTGCTCTCACGTCCCTCCAGGTGCTCTGCCCTCGTCCCTCCACGCGCTCTGCCAGTGTTTGGGGACGATCACACACGTTCGTGTGCATGCGGTTGCACCGGGCGCGGCTCGACAATGCAGTTACCCGCTGCAAAAACTGCTATGCGGACACGTCGAGATCCAGGCCGCCCGGCCCCCATTTATTCATGCAACCATTTACCTTCATCTCTCGCGTCACACGACACAATAAGCACCTCCACGACGACACATACAGAGAGGACATCCAACGGTTCCAATGGCGATCCCCGTGCTCCAATGGCGCTCTGAGCAGCCGACGACTACAACGGCGGGCAGTTCACCATGCATCACGTAGTGGACACCCATGTGAGGGGGAAGGCTCTCTCGATGGTGTACACGAATGATCCGGTGTCGGTGGAGAGCTCCATCCAAACTATGGAGCAGTTCCTTGTTGAGGCAGTACCAAGTGGTCGGCTTCGACCTTGAGTACACCATAGGTCGTGCCGGGCATGATCAAAAGGTTGTCGTCGCCTTGTTGTGCATGCGACATGACGTCCTCGTCTACCACTACCACCTATCCACAAGGCCTTGCGAGCATTTCTCCAGGTTTATCAATAGCTCCGACTAAAATTTCGCTACGGTGGACACCACCAACGATCTAAAAGCGCTCAAGGTTTCGGGCTTGAAATGCGATAATCTTGTCAACATCCAGGACCACTAAAAAGTTTGGGGCAGCGACAACAACAAACTGAACTCCCGGGTTGACCTCGCCTCGGCCATCATCGACCCCTACTACATAAAGATGAAGGATGAGAGCAAGAAGGACAAGATCGCCTGGCACAGTGTTTGGCATGAGAGGCAGGATGAACAACACGTCAAGTACGCGGCCAAGGACGCGTATACAAGCTACGAGATGTACAGGCGGATCGTTGACATGAGGAAGTGTCTTCTTCATTCCCTAGAAGAGGGATCGAGCCACAGAGCAGTGGCGGGAGCGTCACAAGAAGTAGATGACTAGACGATCGTTTCTCCTACTTTAGAATGCATGCAATTGTTTATTGAGATGTGTGCGAATGATCTGTATAGTCACTTATGTAATTGGATGTTTATTTCAGTTATATAATACATGTTATTCTTCTGTCGACAGTGCAAATCACACGGCTTATTAGCAGCAATCGTCTGTGTTATTATTGTTCTTTGCACGCATTTCTGACCGGGGACTTGTTTGCCGCGGATCACACACATATTGTTTAGTTAAACTGTTTTCATTGTGTTGCCCAATAAAGGCTGCAAAGAGGGATCTACAGCAGCAAGGTCTATCGAGGTCTTTGTTTTGTAATTTTTGACATTTTTTGTTTTTTGAACACATGTTGATTGGCTTGAAAAAGGTTTATCTCGTTACTTTTTGATAATTGTTTATACGCAAGCAACTAGTTTGTATTTTTCAAAGTTTTTTGTACGAATAGAATCGCACACGAATTTACTATAGTAACCGTCTGTGTTATAATTTCTCATTGCAAACAGTTCATCCGAGTGGGTTGTTTGCTGCGTATCACACACATCTAGTTTACAGGAATCATTTGTGTTCTTTTGTCTGATCGCAAATGCCGCATATCACACACATCTTGTTAAGATAAACCGTTTCCATTCTCTTGCCTAATCGAAAACAGTTTATCCGAGTGAACCGTATGTTGTATATCACACACACCTTGATCTGGCTGACCGTTTCTGTTGCATTCCCTAATAGCACACATCTCATCGGAGCGAATTGTATGCCGTATATCACACACTCATTGATATGGCTGCCCATTTCTGTTGTTCTTCCTCATCGCAAACAGTTCTGCTGGATCAACTGTATGCCCAGCATCGCACACGCAAGTAAAATCTGAACCGTGTTTGATGTCTCTTCTATCGCAAACATTTTACACCTTTTTTGACGGGTTTTTTACACTACCGTTTGCGATTATTGCATCGCACACAGTTTCGTCGAAGGGTCTTTGATCGTAGTGTCATGTTAGCAGCATCCTACAGTAGTGCTACATCACTTAACCTTTTCCCAAAATATTAACATAGGGCTCATGGGTGGAAACATTAGACCATATAAGCGGATACTTCAAAAAAATGTTAATTTTATTGGCTCAAATTGGAGAATCAAGAGGATACAAAAATATATGAGCACACATGAGGCATCTACACTGTTAGGATGCACACATTCAACACCAATGCACGACACACAAAAATACACCGCCACAATAAAAAAGTTATATAAGACCAAAGCTATGTGTATGTGGTGCTTCATCCCTCAATAATGTAGCAGAGGTGAATTACCTCAAGAAAAACATGGTACAAACATGTGCATACACAAATTCATCATTACATAGCCAGTGAGCTATCCTTTAGAGCATCCACAACTGGATTGAGCAAATCTGAACCCCCATATGTTCGCGAACATGTCCTGACACTGTCTAGGCGTGTCGACTTCAAGCCCTCATCTGTCCGTGCATGCAAACAAGCCCTCCACTTTCCTTCCTATATGTCTGATCACATTCATCTGGTTGATGGTGATGGAGAGAGAGAGAGAGAGAGAGAGAGAGAGGGGAGGTGCTAACTACATCGATTCTCCAGGATGGGTTGGGCCGAGGACCCCCAAACTATCAACCAGCGGGCCACATTCGTTGGGCCCCATGAAGTATCCAAGATGGAATCTTCCGAAGACATGGCACACACTTCAAGGCATGATGACCCAAAGGTATAGGGGATCATTCGTAGTCCTTTCGATAAGTAAGAGTGTCGAATCCAACGAGAAGCAAAATAAAATGATAAGCGGTTTTCCGCAAGGTATTCTCTGCAAGTACTGAAAGTACCGGTAACAGATAGTTTGATAGCAAGGTAATTCGTAACAAGTAATAAGTAGCAATAGTAACAAAGGTGCGCAAGGTGGCCCAATCCTTTTACAGTGAAGGACAAGCCGAAACGGTCTCTTATAATAATCAAAATCATTCTCAAGGGCACATGAGAAATATCTTCTAGTCACTTTATCATGTTTAGTTGATTTGCGCTCGCTACTTTGATAATTTGATATGTGGGTGGACCGGTGCTTGGGTGTTGTTCTTACTTGAACAAGCCTACTACTTATGATTACCCCATCTCGCAAGCATCCGCAACTACAAAAGAAGAATTAAGATAAATCTAACAATAGCATGAAACATATGGATCCAAATTAGCCTCTTACGGAATAACACATAAACTAGGGTTTAAACTTCTGTCACTCTAGCAACCCATCATCTACTTATTACTCCACAATGCCTTCCCTTAGGCCCAAGTATGGTGAAATATTATGTAGTTGACGTTCACATGTGAAAGAACATGTGGTGCCCTCATGTTTGGTTTTGGTAATTGATGACAATCTCTATGGACTAATGGTTGCCTTGAGTTATATTTGAAGGGTTTGTCCATAGGTATTGCTTGAAAACCATTTGTTGGTTTCAAGGTTATTAGAAGAAGAATATGTGTTGACCAAGGTGCTATTCAAGGATTTATCCAAAGATTGGTCACGTGAGAGTTGAGCCTATTGCAAGCATGTATTCGGCAAACTACAGACTTGGCTGTCAGGTGGTAGCCATGTGTCTGTTTCCTAATGGTTGGCTTTGTCGTGCGTGACTCAACAAAGAAAGCTCTCGACGTATGTTGCGGAACCAGGCTGTCAGGTGGTCGACATGTGGCTTTTTCCTATTGGCTTACTTTGCTGAGGGTGGCTCTCGTCAAAGATGGCGCTCAGCCTATTCTGCGGGATCCACCTGTCAGGTGCCGGACACGCGGCTTTTCCTATTGGCTATGCTTGCCGAGGGCAACTCTCGGCAAAGAAGGCACTCGGAGTTTGCTACGGGACCCACCTGTCAGGAGTTGTACACGTGGCTCTCGGCAAAGTGACACCACGTGGCAACCTCTGTATCCGTCTGGCGTTCGTGAGTTACTTTATTTTGCCGAGAGGCACTTTTTGACTCTCGGAAAATTTATGTTTGCCTGAGTGGTGTACGCCAGGTGGCCTTTGCTGAGTGCAACTCTTAGCAAACACTTTGCGGAGGGTTTTAGACCCTTTGCTGAGTGTTCCAGGCACTCGACGTAGGGTGCGATTCTAGTAGTGACAAGCACCGGATCTTATAACTTGTAAGAAAGATGTAGTATTGTTTCTTCTCAAGTTACAAGTAAGGATGGCAATGGGTAGGGTATGGGTGGGTACAACCCCCTTCTACCCAATCCCATACCCATAGAAACTTTCTATACTCATCCACTTCAATACCCATAGGTATAAATTGATACTCATGCCCATACCCATCGTGTATCCTATACCCAATTGGTACCTAGTGGGTACAATATATAGATTCACATTTAATTTTTTTTAGTGAAATGAGTCTATAATTTAAGTGGTGAGAGGCGAGCAGTGTAGCACTGAAAAGGGCTCCTACAGTGGGTGGGCTAGAAGGTGGCAAGGGTGTACAAGTAGCAGTTGGTGGAATCCCGACACATTTGGAGGCGGTGGTGGGAACTCAGGATGGCTAGTTGGACAAGAGTTCCGTGATGATGAGTCGATATTTCCTCATTTGAAGGAGTCGCATAGGATGTAGGAGTGGCTAGTTGGTGGTTGTAGTCCTATGAGCTATTGTTGGTTTAGGGAATAAGGGATATATTGGTACACCATGGGGGTTGAATGTCGACCACACATGTCATATGGGTTATTTTCATTTATTAACTTTTTCTGGGTATTCATTGGGTTATCCATGAACGTAAATTCATACCCATGTCCTACCCATATATTTTGCGGGTAAGAATACCTATTACATATTGATATAAATATATTTTTCATCTATAAAATATTGCTAACTCTTGCCCATGCCTGCTGTTTTCGGGTAGGATTCCCACGGTACCCATATCAATGGGCAAAACTGCCATCCTAGTTACAAGAGTGTTGAGGCTCAACCTGAGATCAAAAGTCTCGACGCCGATCAAGAACAATGAAATTCTCATGCAACTACGAATTACTCCCTCCGTTCCGAAATAATTGTCATTGGGGGCATCATTCTGACCAGGTGAAATAGTGTGAAAGTACAATACTACCCCCGATTTGAGCGTCTTCCTCCGTCGTTGCTCCTCCACTTTGCCAGGCTTCTCCGCCGTCGCTGCTCCCTTTCGCCGGGCTCCTCCGTCGCCCGCATCTTCGGTGTCCTTCCCGCCGCGGTCCGCAGCTCCCTCGCCGGCCGGCCGCCCTTCCCCGCCGTGGTCAGCAGCTCCCTCATCGGCCGCCCTTCCGCGCCAAGATCCGCAGCTCCCTCGCCGGCCGCCCCTCCTGCCGGCTGCCTGCTCCGCCACAACTTCGGATCCTTCGCTGCTGGCCACGGATCCTTCGTCGGCCGCCTCCCCCCACTCCAATCAAGAGCTCAAGGTCAGCCGCTGCGCTGTCCACTTCTGTTGCTCCTCTCGTCTCTGCTCCTCTCCACTCCAATCAAGAGAATCTGCAATTGATCCAAAAAACAGGTCAATTGATGTCAATTTGATTAACTAAATCATCCAAAAACCAGAATAATAAGTCCATATGCTACTGTTGATCCCAAGACCGGAATGACAAGTTCAGGTGTTCCTCAATTGAGGAATTTGATTAACTAAGTCATCCAAAAACCAGAATGATAAGGCCCCATGCTACTGTTGATCCCAATTTTGATGGATATCAATTGTTGTTTGAGTTCTCCAAATGAACAGGAGTACTCCTCAATTTTGATATGAAATCACCATGATACTGTAGGTCCTTAAGCCCTCCTGTCAAATAAAAATAATGTACTGATCTTGAAATACTCCTGTCAAACAAATGTACTCCTCTGACAGGAAGATCCTTAAGCCCTCTCTGACAGGAAGATCTTTCATTGGCACAAAAGGGGTACCATGAACATTACTCATCGAACTAAATACTCAACTTGGTACAGAAAATTAAGGGACGCAGCAGTATACAGATAAGCAATCATTTTTATGCTCTGCTCACCATCTCCGGACAGAAAATTACTCATCGAACTAAATACTCAACTTGGTACAGGCAACTTAATTTACTTGAATTCAGGGTACAAAATAATCACAGGAGTCTTGCTACAAAATGCGCAGGCAGGATTCTATGTTCGCCACATCAAATAATCATAACTCTAAATCACAGTTAAATAATGTATGTGTATCAAACCAAAGAGGAAGTTCTCTTCCAAACAGAATCATTGGTGCTAACACTAATATAATCTGGAAAACACACATAAAGCTAAATGACAAAAACACCACAATCTTCTAAAATTAAGGGACGTATTTGCTTTTGAAGTGTTCAGACTCTGCCCATACTCAGTAATCTGAAAACTGTACCAAGAGACAAAACAACAACATCATCTGAAGTTGAACGTACCTGCCCATCTTTGAGCACGCCCCTGTAAACCCGGCCGAAGCCACCCTTGCCGATGAGGTTCTTGTCGCTGAACATGCTGGTGGCCTCCTCCATCTCCTTGAGGGTGAACACCATGGAGCAGTTGCGCTTCTTCGGCGCGAGCAGCGGCAGCGGCTCCTTCACCTGCCACAGCTCGGCCGTCTTGTACACCCCTGCAGAAGAAAAAATCAGATAACCAAATTCTCATGGCATACTTTTTTTCTTTTGGAAGTTTTCATGGCATACTTTGAAGAATGTTGCACTGAAGAAACAGATGATCATACAGTGACAAATCACTTTGCCAACAACAAAGTGGGAATGAAATATAGGGTTGCACTCACAAGGATTCAACTGGTCAAGTGATTTGCTTCTCCTGTCACTCCAACCACAACCCAATCTTCAGTCATCTCACTGGTGTTGCAGGTTCAGTGTGATGATAGTGCTCGACCGTCTCCGTTATTGACTTGCTGATGATCTTGATTGCTTGGACCGGCAAGGCTGCTGCAGTACCAACCGAGACCTAAACTGGAGCATAATCAAGAGTAAGCATGTCCAATTAGGCACGGTAAAGAGAATGAGAGACACAGTAAAACAGCAAAACGAAATTCAGTAAACAAAAACACTAGACATAGTCCATCAATGTGTATTTCTGAAACTGAAATAAAATAGTGAAATGTCATATGGACAACACATTTATTTTCTCGGCTTGATTGTATACGTAGCAGGAGTATCAAGATTCAGTTTCAGGCTTTTGTTAGTTGGTCTTGGTCATAACATTTGAGGCTACATATCCTACAGGTTTTAATACAGTGGTCAACAGATAAACATAGCTGGGCATCCTTTGTGCCTGCTCACTCAGAAACATAGTTGTTGGACCATCTCCGTTATTGACTATGATGATCTTGATTGCTTGGACCGGCAAGAATTAGATAAAGAATTCAAATCAAGTGTAGCTACAGCACATCACAGTGGAGAGGGCTAGGCTAGGCCTCCGCCACCACCTCCATCGCCCCCTTCCTTTCCTGCAGCTAGGCTAGGCTAGGCTAGGCAAGGGCCAAGAAAACTTACTTGAACAGGTCCATCTGTCCACCTGTGAAAACAAAAGCAAGATTGACAAATCAGCGGAAAAATAACAAAGCAAGATCAACACTAGAAGAAACTTACTGGATTATTATCCCGGAGTACCTTTTTTTAACTTTGTATCTTCTGGCATTGTGTGTGAGAGCTGTGATGCAGCAAGCAGTAGTGTAGAGCACTGGTGTACTGGTGTGAGTACAGCCATCTTCCTTTCCTTTGAGGAGATCCTAAGCCAAAAAAACATAGACATAAAATCTCAACATCTCATCAACATAGACATACAACAAGCAAACAAAAACCACTTGTTGTTATTGTTGTTGTCAGTTAAGTGCTTTTGAAAGCACTTTGCATAAAAATTCAGTTAAGTGATTTCAAAAGCACTTTGCTGAATTTTAATGCACATAGGTGCATAAAAAATTAGTTAAGTGCTTTTGAAAGCACTTTGCTGAATTTTAACATCTTCTACTTCTACTTCTACTTCAATTTTAATGCACATGAGGCTTGTTCAGATGCTTGACATGAGGCTTGTTCAGATGTGGAGTATGTGTAGTTCCTTGAGATGAGACTTGTGCGGAGTGCATCCCATGTGAAATTACTCCATATGTGTAATACTCCATTTTGTGAGACTTGTATGTGTAACTCCATTTTGTGATCATTTTTACTCCATATATTTTTTCTCCATTTTGTGAGACGTGTATGTGTAATTCAAAAGTTTCATTTGCTTGTGTGGAGTACTCCATTTAAATGAAAGAGAAGAGAAGAGAGTAGTAGGAGAGAAGATGAGTGAATTTAGAGAAGAAGAGAACAAGCAAAGTAGTAGGAGAGGAAAGGAGTGGGAGAGCAGAGGAGTATGGAGGGCACAAGGGAAGTACTCCAATAAACCCTACACTAAACTACAGATGCAAGAAGCGAAGGAGAAGAGAGAAGAAGAGAGAAGAGAAGTTCTACTGTAACTGAAACAAAAGTTTCAGTTAAGTAACTGAAAAAATTCAGTTAATGAACTGAAACTTACACTAAACTACTGCTGTCCTACACTAAACTACTGCTGCTGTAAAACTACTGTGTATTCAAGCAAGGAGTACAAGGAAAGTAGAGATGAGTGAATTTAGAGAAGAGAACAAGGAAAGTAGTGCTGCCACTCCTACAAGCAAGGAGTACTTGCAAGTCCTACACTAAACACTAAACTAAACTACTCCAAGAACTACTCATATTGTTGTTGCACTTGCTGAAAAGAGAAGAGAAGTCAAGAGAAGGAGGGTACTCCTGCTGCAATTCATTTAGTTTTAGCTAGCTCAAAATTTCATTTACTAAAAAATAATTTAGTTCTAATTAAAGAACAAGTTTCAGTTAATTAAAATTAACTGAAAAGGTTTCATTTAGAGTTAACTAATGCAAAAGATTCATTTAGTTTACTTGAAGGAGTACTGAAAACAGTGGATCATTGTTCAGAGAAGAGCAAGCAGGAGTACACTTGCTATTGATGTTACTGTGCAAAAGTAACTGCATCTTTCTTGGTGTTTCTTTGTAACAGCCCCCTTGGTTTCTTTTAGACAGTTGTATGCATATGAGTGTTTGTTAGTCAGAGTGAGGATGAAAACGGAAAGCTGATCATTGCGCATGACCTGACTGTCGTCGGCCCAGTTTGCTAAATTTTGTTCATGAGCATGTGTGAAACCATAAGTAAATTTATACGGCTATTTCTTGGTCACTGAAAATTAATCTTGAACCTTGTGACTATTAATTCAATCATTAAGATCAGGAGACATTCAATCAAACGAGATCATTACCCTCACAATTGTCATCAGAAGAAATTACTGGAGTACACCATTTGTCCAATTGCAAATTGTGTATCCTGATGAATGAAGCGAACAGTAAGGAAAGACAACAATCTTGACAGTAAATAAGAATGAAAATTGTGACAGGTGTGAATGACAGAATAGTCTTGTCATGATTACACCTAGGGAGTATACTTATAGAGCCATCTAGGGCAAGGTGGCAACATTTTGCCATGTGATTTTGTGAGAACAATGTCCACATGCTTGTAATAATGGGGGAAAAAGAGGTATCTCAATCCAACGGGAATATGGGATCACTTACTCTGTTGACATAGTGTGTGTTCCTTGTACTCCTTGCTTCTTTTCCCTGACACAAGCAAACCAAATGAAATGAGATACAAGGAAGCAAGGAAAGGTGAAGATGGGCTGCACTTTAGTTTACTTCATTTCATTTCAGACAAGCAAACCAAAAGTAAGTTTATTTTTGTCATTGGATTGATCAATTGCAGCAACAGGGGTCCTCTCGTGTAAATTAACATGAAGAGAAGATGAAACTAACTGGATTATTATCCTGGAGTACCAATTTCCTGACCATACTAGTCTTGCACATATTTAAACAAGCTAGGCAATTTGACTCGACGGTGTATACAAACAACAAGGAAGTGTTCATATAGCCGATTTAGGTGGAAACAAAATCACAGGACAGCTTAAAGCTGGCCACCATGGTACCTCTCGCTCACACACAGCAGAGCAAACTCCAAACTGAAATGCAGTTCTCACAAAAGAAAAAGAGAGGGAGGATGGCAAGTGAGGCTCACCATTGCATTGCAGTTGAAGTAGGACTCGCTAGTGATTTTGAACCGGCGCCCACACCACATGGTGCTCAGTCTCCTACTGCCACCGTATGGTCTCGAGCTGGGTGAGCTCGGCCTCCACCGCCCCCGTGTCGCGCCGTGGTCTACTGCCGGACGGCGAGCGCCCGGCAGCCCAGGCAGCTCACACCGGCGTACGGGCTCGGCGGTCTGACAAAAAGTCACGAGAACAGAAGCAAATTCATAGCCTGGCAGCTCCGAGCGAGTTCAGATAGCTGAATTTATTCAGTTACCTGTAGAGGAAGCTCTTGTCGTGGAGGCTGACGAGGAGCGTGGACGACCGGAGCTGCCCCACCGCCGCCGCCACCGTCTCGCCGAGCTCCCCCTCCCGCACCACGATCTCCACCCTGGCCTCCTCCTCCCGCTGCTCCAGCACGGATTGAGCAACGCCGCCCACGGATCGAGCACCGCCGCCCACGAATCGAGCACCGCCGCCACGAATCGAGCACCCCGGCTGCTAAAAATGTCACCTTTGACCGACGAGAGGGAGGAGCGGCCGGCCGGAGGAGGGGATTAGGACGGGGAGAGCTGGAAGCTCGGTGGTGGTGCGGCGGCGTCCTGGTGGCGCTGGGTGGCGTGGTCGCCGGAGGAAGAGGCGATTGGGACGGGGAGAGCTGGAAGCTCGGTGGTGGTGCGGCGGCGTCCTGGTGGCGCTGGGTGGCGTGGTCGCCGGAGGAAGAGGCGGTCTCGATGGGTCGTCCTCATCCAGCTGCTCCAGCTCGTGGATGAGCGCCAAGGTGGGGGTTGTCGGAGCTGGCGGTAGGCGGGGTGAGGTCGACGAATCTGGGGTGGGGAGGAGGCGAGTGGTAGCCGGTGGCCTGTCGGGGAGAGAGCGAGTGCGAGGGGCAAAAGAGGAAAGCAGAGAAATATTACAACGTGATGAAAAATGAACTGGTTATCTCCGGCGACAATTATTTCGGAAACAGAGGGAGTACAAAAAGATCGTAATAAATGTAAAATAATCCATCATGTCAACGAAGGCATAAGCCAAAGGGAGTTGTGCCAATCCAGCACCCGGTAGTCAGCTCCAGCTTGTTCTTGATTTGACCGTACGAATCTGTCCGTGGTATTTGTTCGCACGTGGAAACGCCACACGGGAACCATCCCCTGTTCGGGTTCCCAGCTATCGTACCCGTACTCATCGCTGGTCATCCAGTAGACGCAGTCGCGCTTCAACCACGGCGGGGACGACGCCGTAGGCAGCACCGAGTACCGACACCGACTGCGCGCGATTGGCGATGAGCAGGGCGCGGCCGCCCAGGTCGGAGACCACGGTCCACGGCTCCCCGGCCGTATACCTTTGCACAATGACGCGCCGCTGCTGCATTTCCTGGATTATCACCATATACATCTGCGAGAGCGCCCCGCCGCCGTCGTCGTCGTCGGACAAGATGACGACGTGCCTACGTTCCCCGAAGGTGACCTTGCAGAGGGACATGCCGCAGCTCATTCTCACTAAGGGCTCCAGCGTGGGGACGGGCGCGCTCATGTCCAGGACCCACACCCAGTCGGGCGTCAGCACGTAGTACACGCCGGATCGTTGGCAGCAGGCGATGTCGAAGTGCTCGTCCTCGCCGGCAGGGAAGAAGCCTGGTTCCTGCCATTCCCACCGGTCCCACCCGGCCCTGGTGAATGTCAAGGCCAGCCCCTGCCTCTGCCGAGGTGCGCGGTGGAGGGCCGCGGCGCTGTGGGCGTAGCTGCTCCCGCGCGCGCGCGGCGGCCTGACCGAGAACGCCACCTTGTGGATGGTGTGCTCACGGCCGAGGAGCATGTCGTCGAAGTCGTCTGGAGCTTGGGACGCGAAGTAGGGGTCGACCAAGCCGAGGCCTTGCAGGCGCCGGACCTCCGTGTTGCGCGGGAGCGGCGGCAAGCATGCCGCCACCTGTAGCGTCAGGCCGTTTACCAGCCGTACAACCGAATCGGAGTCGGCGACGGCGACCCACCCGCCGCTGGAGCCAAAACGCAGCGCAGCCCCGAGCCGACGGCGTGGAGTGTTAAGGGGTTGGAGGTGGTGGTGGTGCCGCTGCATGAGTCGACGATGGATCGCAGGGGCAAGGAGCGGCACGGTATTGTAGCAGGGATGACGACTAAAGGGGACGGAATGGACGTCACGCGGCCGGCGGGGAGCGCTGCCCTCCATGACCGGCACACGGCGCGGAAGCATATGCGCCCTAGCACGTCGAGGCGGTCGCCAATGCACCTGGCCAGATCGCAAGGAAGCCCGGAGCCCCGCGAGCCCCCGTGGTTGCTCGAGTTTTCCATCCAATCAAGGCCGGACTGGCTAGTGGAGTATACGTGTGAACGTTTCGCTTCGGACCCTCTCTTACTTTTTTGCATATATAATGCACTGTACATGTTCACGGTCTCACCGAACACCACTGGAATTAGGACACGTACATGCGTACCAACCACGCCACGGACACGGATCATGCACCTACGCACACGAGCTAGATTCCGTTTCATGCACGAGTTGCTTGTTTTTTTTTAAGGAACGGAAGAGTTTTTTTTTCTAGACAAGGGAAGAGTTTGATTGATCAAGAAGAGGGGTCCGTAGGCCTCGAAAGCAAGACATTTCCGAATATCCATTTCTGACCACACACTCATCTGCGCCCACGCTGATGAAAAAAATCATAACAAATATTAGAAAAGTTTAAAAAATTCCAAATAACAATTTCATAGTAGCTAATTTGATGCATGAGGTCCGCTTTAATTTTTAGAACATTTGGACATTTGATCAGTCTCGGTAAAAAGACAAATTTAGGGTCTGTAAAATAGTGTACTGTTCATGTACTGTTCTGATCCGATTTGTTTTTTTTTGCTGAGAGCTACTCAGGTGTCCAAATGATCTGAAAATTGGAGCGGAGCTCACGCAATAAATTATCTACCATGCAAAAAAAATGAACTTTTTTGAATTTTTTTTGAATTATTCTCTGACCGGGTGCAGATGAGCCTCAACACCGAATTGTTGCAGTTCATTCAATAAAAAGGAAGAAAAGAGGGAAGAAAGATTTGTGTGCAGTAAAGCTTGATATGCATAAGGCGTATGATCATGTCGATTGAAATTTCTTGGAACAAATGAGCTGAAACTGGGATTTGCCCCGAGATGGGTCAATATGATGATGGCTTGCATAACTTCGATAAAGTATAAGATAAGATTTAATGAATCAGAAGTCGATACTATCACCTAAGAGAGGTTTGAGATAGCGCCATATTTGTTTCTCTCGTGTGGGGAGGGATTGTCACAAATGCTTTTATGTGTAGAAAGAAGAGGAGACTTGAAGGAGGTTAAGGTTTGCAGAGATGCGATTCCAGTGTCTCACTTGTTATTTGCTAACTACTCGCTTATTGTTATGACCGTAGATCGTAAAAATGCGCTCACTCCGAAACATATTCTAGATACTTGCTATTTGAGTTCAGGCCGGATGGTGAGTGATCCAAAATGCAACATTTATTTTAGTCCAAATACTGAGGTAAATGCAAAAGCGGAAGTGTGCCAAATCCTGAATATAATGACAAAATTGCTTAATGAAAAATATATTAGTCTTCCAACCATGGTGGGAGCTGATAAGGCTGAGTGTTCTCAATATATGGTTGACAAGGTATGTGTCATTATTCAGGGATTGAAGGAGAAGTTCTTGTCTTATGGGTGGAAGGGGACTCTTATAAATCAATTGCTCATGCTATGCCATCTTTGCAATGACGGTATTCAAAATTCCTAAAAAAACTCAAAGGAATCTCTAATGATATTGCGGGGTATTGGTGGGGGTAATGAACAAGATAAGAGAGGATGCACTGGATGCCATGGTGGAAACTTTGCTTGCCAAAACTGAGTGGTGGAATGGGCTTTAGGGAGCTTCACTGCTTTAACTTGGCTATGTTGGCTAAACACTGTTGGATGCTAATGGAGTACCCAGGTTCCCTTTGTGCTACTGTTCTTAGAGCAAATCCAGACAGAAATTTATTGACAGCAAAAAATGAAGAGCGGCGCATCATTTACCTAGCAAAGTATCATGTCACAGTTATAAGCTTTTAAGAGGGGGTATGTATCGTGAGCAGGTGATGGAACTCAAATTGATATTTGGTGTGGTAGTTGGATACCGAATCATCATGATCATCATGTTGTTACTCCAAGGTGTTAATTTGGTGCACAAATTTAATGATTTAATAAACCAATTTCAAGTGAGTGGGACGAGGAGCTAGTGAGGTGTAAATTTTGGCCAATTGAAACTCCAGAAATATTGTCAATCCCCTTAGCGGATAATCGGGAAGATTTTGTGGCATGGCTTAACTTAAAAAAAGGAATTTTTGTATTGAATCAGTGTACTATGGAGAGTGGTCTCATAAGTTCATAAATAACATTGTTTACGTGGAGGCTGTCGGTGGATCGACAAACCCTGAGGTTTGGGATGTAATCAGGAAAGCAAATGTATCACCAAAAGTTAAAAATTTCAATTGGCGAGTGATAAAGGATTCAATACCATGTGCAGGAATTCTGGCTAAAAGGTATGCTAGTGATTCTGGACAGTGTCTATTGTGCCTGTTGGGTTTTGAGGATTCAAATCATATGCTTCTTACATGTCAACGAGCTAAGAAAATTTGGAAAGAGCTAGGACTCAAAGATGAACTGGAGAAGGCTTTAAGTACGGATCGTGCTGGGGCCATTGTGCTGGAGGAGTTGCTAAAAACGTCCATGCAGTGTCCTTGTCCCCGGAGATCAGTATTCGCGAGCTAGTTCTCAATATGGCATAGTTCATATGGTGGGAAAGACGACAATTAACAAATGGTGAAAATGTGCAACCTATCATGCGGGCTGTAATGTCTATTAGTGTGCTTGAATTACACGAGGATTATGAAGAAAACAATAGCTAAATCGAGGGTGTGTTGGAACAGACCACCTGAAGTCATATATATGGTTAATATTGATCATTCTAGTTGCACCCCTTATGTGTAGGATTTATCTCTTCCTATTCTAGTACGCGTAGGAGTAGTTGGTTTACAAGGGCTTAGTGCTTGCCGCAAGCTCACCACTTAACCATATCCAAATAAGTATTTTTAGTCTTGATATCCTTGGTAATGTTATTGCTGAGTTTCAATGACACACGGATACCCCCCACAACACCAAAGGCAGGTACAGGTAAAGTGATGTTTTAACGTGACCATGATGTTTGTTCTATTTGGAGTTCCTCTTCTTCGACAATGATAATAGGGTGGGTTACCGATTGGTAGCCTGAAATTAGCAGGCTAGAAGTTTTATTTATTTATTTGGGGCCTCTTCTGGCAATTGGCATCTTATCCGTACCCGGATCCTCTCTTATTGTATGATGATCGTTACAGATTGGTGGTTTATGATACTTATGTTGTTCTTTCCCCTATGTTGTGGCGATTGTAAGCCAACTTAACGCTTGTGTCCTCGTCTATTCACTTGATATTGTATTGGTTGTGATGTCCACCTTGTTACTGACAAGTGACACTTGCGTGTATGATACTAATCATATCTGGGGGCGTCTCCAATATGTGATGTTATCCATAGCAAGGATTGCAAAGTCTTCGTTCAGGCTAGGACAACATGTTGGGCATTACATTTCAGCTCAGCAATATTTCATGATTGCATGATCCAAGATGGTGCTTTTGATGAGGTAACATATCAACTATGTCCAAAAGAGGGCCAATGTGGTAGCTCATGAGGTAGCTAAATCTGTTTCAATTAGATATGAATCTTGTACTTAGATCGATGAACCCCCTAGATTCCCTTGGAATGCTCTCATAAATGATGTAACTTTGATTGGGAATGAATAAATGATCTAGAGGGCTTACCTTGCAAAACAGAAAGGCATGTCTACATGAAAGATGAAAATTTCGCTGAAGAATGTGCCTTCCTATTTAACCTTCACCGCTCATGGTCGAAGATGACTAGCTGGAACAAAGCTTTCTTCCCGACAATCTCCTTCAAGATAGAGACATGACCGGTGATCCTATTTCAAGAGTTCTAGTGATTAATCACCTCAAGGAAGTCACGGATAATAAGAACCTATGATGCATGAAGATCTACATGCAAAGAGAGAGCCTCACTAACCGGTGATGCTTCAAAAATAGCAGGGGTAATAATACCTTATAGCACCATGGCCGATCCCTGCTACTTGTGAGTTGCGTTGGGACTGCCTCGAAGAGGAGAGAATGATGCAGTATGATAGAGATAAGTATTTATCTCAATTATGAAACCAAGGTTATTAATCCAATAGGAGAACCAAGCAATGACTCATTAACAGCACCTGCACACAAACAACAAATACTTGCAACCCAATGCGAACAAGGGGTTGTCAATCCCTTAACAGTTACGGGCAAGATTAAATTGTATAGTTTTTGATAGATAGATCGGACAAAATTAAAATAAAATAAATAAAAGAAAATTGCAACAACGTATTTTTGGTTTAAATATATGGTAAAAGATAGACCCAGGGGCCATTGTGTTCACTAGAGGCTTCTCTCTTGAAAATAGCATACGGTGGGTAAACAAATTACTGTTGAGCAATTGATAGAAAAGCAAATAATTATGATCATATCCAAGGCAATGATAATGTATATAGGCTGAAGGAAATATGCCCTAGAGGCAATAATAAAGTTGTTATTTATATTTCCTTATATCATGATAAATGTTTATTATTCATGCTAGAATTGTATTAACCGGAAACTTAGTACATGTGTGAATACATAAACAAACAGAGTGTCCCTAGTATGCCTCTACTTGACAAGCTCGTTAATCAAAGATGGTTAAGTTTCGTAACCATAGACATGTGTTGTCATTTGATTAATGGAATCACATCATTAGAGAATGATGTGATGGACAAGACCCATCTGTTAGCTTAGCATAATGATCATTTAGTTTTCTTGCTACTGCTTCCTTCATGACTTATACATGTTCCTCTAACTATGAGATTATGTAACTCCCGAATACCGGAGGAACACTTAGTGTGCTATTAAACCTCACAACGTAACTCGGTGATTATAAAGATGCTCTACAGGTGTCTCCGAAGGTGTTTGTTGAGTTTGCATAGATCAAGATTATGATTTGTCACTCTGTGTATCGGAGAGGTATATCTGGGCCCTCTCGGTAATGCACATCATTATAAGCCTTGCAAGCAGTGTGACTAATGAGTTAGTTGCGGGATGATGCATTACAGAACAAGTAAAGAGACTTGCCGGTAATGAGATTGAACTAGGTATGATGATACCGACGATCGAATCTCGGGCAAGTAACATACCGATGACAAAAGGAACAACGTATGTTGTTATGCGGTTTGGCCGATAAAGATCTTCGTAGAATATGTAGGAGCCAATATGAGCATCTAGGTTCCGCTATTGGTTATTGATCAGAGATGTGTCTCGGTCATGTCTACATAGTTCTCGAACCCATAGGGTCCGCACGCTTAATGCACTACAAAAAAAGACACATCCGTGACATTTTGGGCCGAATGAAATTTTTTTCTGTCATACACATGACACTTCTATAACAATAATTGTGACAAAACCCGGTATCATCATAGATGTGGCGGGCTCCTACTTCTATGACAAAAAATCATGACAGAAAATGGGCTTTTCATCCTGGGCGGGCCGGAGACGCAGCTGCATGACATTCTTTGGGCCGTCCATGACGGAAAAAACCGTGGTAGAAGCGAGGGGGAGGAAAATTTCGAGGAGTTGCCAGTTACGGTGGGAGGTCGGGGGCGAAGCGATGCGCGTTTCTCTCGTACGTACGCGCGTGTGTGCGAGGCGTTGGCTCTAACTGAACCCGAGCGAGGCATTGGCCTCTAACTGAACCAGAGCAATTGCACTGCAGGCTACGCGTTACTGAACCCGAGCGATCGATCGATGGCTGTTAACTGAACCCGATGGAGCGATTCCTTCGCTACTGCTGCTAACTGAAGCCGATCGATTGGATGAACAGT
>NC_041391.1:272430417-272448492 GCF_002162155.2 Triticum dicoccoides
AGGACCCCCGTTTCGACCGTAGGAGGTCCGTTTCCTCCGTTTTGCAGTACGCCACACCCCTCCCGATCAATAGGACCCCGTTTCCACCGTAGGAGGTCCATTTCCTCCATTTTGCGGTACGCCACACCCCTCCCAATCAACAGGACCCCCGTTTCGACCGTAGGAGGTCCGTTTCCTCCGTTTTGCGGTACGCCAGGCCCCTCCCGATCAACAGGACCCTGTTTCGAACGTGGCCGGTCGAACACAAGGCCATTTCCTCCGTTGTGCGGTACGCCAGGCCTCGTTTCCATCGCCTGTTCCGTCCAAGCCCTCCCGATGAACACGACCACGCATTCCGTTCCGACCCAGCCGGTTGGCTCCCACGCGTTCCGTTGCCTCCCGATGAACATGACGCGTTTCGTTGCCTCCCCATGAACACGACGACGACGCTGTTTCTCCGTTCCAACCCAGCCATGTACATATGCGCGATAGGCGTTACAGACCCTGCCCGTATGTATGTACGTGGCCGTATTTTCTTTCTTGCACCCTCGCCGATGTACGTACGTGTACATGCTACGTGCGCGCCTCTACTATGACACGTGCGCGCCTCTACATCTACGACACGTGCGCGCCTCTACATCGACCAGTATGTACGTACACGTTTGCGACCAGAATGACAACGCTACATACGCTTCGACCAGGTGGGTCCCGACTGTCAGGCACTTCCTTGCTTGCGAAGATGTAGCTGGTGGGTCCCAGCAGTCAGGGGGGCGAATCATTTTTTTTGCCCGGACGCACTTCCTTGCGTGCGAAGATGTAGCTGGTGGGTCCCAGTAGTCAGGGGGTGAATAGTTTTTTTTTGCCCGGACGCACTTCCTTGCATGCGAAGGTGTAGCTGGTGGGTCCCAGTAGTCAGGGAGGAAACATTTTTTCGCGAAATATGGTGGCCCGTCCGGTGGGTCCCCGCTGTCAGGTGGAGGAATAATTATTTTACGCGTAATAAGGAGGCACTTCCTTGCTGCGGCCGTGGACCCAGCTGTCAGCCTCTCCATGTACAGTCCACGTCCGATGGAAGCCGTTCCTTGACCACGTTGACCACGCCGCGCCGAGGGCACCAGGGTGGTGGACGATGGCGAGGCATAGGAAGGGGACGACGTGGAGCCGGGGAAGACGCGGCAGTGGATGCCCACGCGTAGAGGAGTACGAGGGTTCACTGGTTCGCTGCGGTGTGAGGCTGCCGTTGCCGCAGAATAACAGGGGGTGTGGGTGAGTAGAGGGATGGCCTGGCCAGCGGTGGGAGTAGTAGGGGGCGGTGAGGCCTCCGCCGCATCACAGCCGGCCACCGGAGCCAGGAGCACGAGGCACGACCGGCGCTGGTTTGGGCGGCTGGAGCAAGAAGACCAGAGGTTGAAGAAGCACTACGGCCGTTGGATGGACGTCGTACGGTCACTGGAGCTAGAATCGTGCATATTGACTAAGTTGACAAAGCCCTCCGTCCCCGTCAACTTAGTAGGCCCACAAGTCAGCCTGCCACTATAGTGGGTCCCAGCTAACAGGGGGAGTATTCATTTTTTTTGTGCGTAATAAGGAGGCACTTCCTTGCGTGCGAAGATATAGCTGGTGGGTCCGAGCTGTCAGTGGCGGTAATGTTTTTTTCGCAAAATACTGAGGCCCTTTCGGTGGGTCCCTGATGTCAGGTGGAAGAATCATTATTTTGCGCGTAATAAGGAGGCATTTCCTTGCGTGCGGCCGTGGACCCAGCTATTGGCCTCTCCACGTACAGTCCACTTCAGATGCATGTCGGTCGTTGACCATGTTGACCAGGCCGCGCTGAGAGCACCATGGCGGTGGACGACGGCAAGGCCTAGGAAGGGAATGACACAGAGGCAGGGAAGACTCAGCAGTTTTTTCACACGCGGAGGGGAGTACGACTGGACGAGGGTTTACTGGTTCGTCTGCCATTGTCGGAGAATAACAGCAGGTGTGGGTGAGTAGAGGGATGGCTAGGCCAGTGATGGGAGTATGGTGGGGCGGTGAGGCCTGCGCAGCAGCACAGCCAGCCGCGGGGAGGAGGGAGCAGGCAGTCCCGCCGGTGTTTGTTTGAGCGGCTGGAGCAGGAAGAGCAGAGATTGAAGAAGCACGACGGCCGTTGGATGGCCATCCAACGATCACTGCTTGTGCATCAACCTTTTTTTCAGGAAAGCCTCAAATATGTGGAAAACAGCATACATCGCATCTGCCATTATTTCTAATAATTATAGCCCATTTGCTAATTTTTAAGGTTTTTTTGGAGCCCATATTCTTTTTGTTAGCATTACAACCCATATTGTGTCCACGGTTAAAAAATTATACGAAATTTTGCATATTTCGGTGCGGACCAAACTGTTTTTAATCCCGAAATTTTGACTCACATTCAAACTGATTTTAAAACTAAATGTATATCAATATAAAATCCAACAAATTCTTCATGCATAAAAATTAATGTAATTTAAAATCTCAAAATGAAAAAAAAGATATTTGAAACTAATTGCCGCTTTGATGTGTTTTAAAAATGTACAGCCCATTTCTCATTACTGATGGGCCATTTTCTCGGCCACCGAATGAAAACTATCCTCGTCTTGAAAGATTTGCAGCCCAACAGGCCTGACAAAGCGACTTACTTGGCAAATCACAAAAAAACTGGGCTGTGGCCGTGGACCCAGCTGTCAGCCTCTCCACGTATAGTACTCTTCCGATGGAAGTCGTTCCTTGACCATGTTGACCACGCCGCGCGGAGAGCACCACGGCGATGGACGACGCCGAGGCTTAGGAAAGGGACAACGCGGAGCTGGGGAAGACGCGGCAGTGGAAGCCCACGCGGAGAGGAGTACGAGGGTTCAGTGGTTCGGCTGCGGTGTGAGGCTACCGTCGCCGCAGGGCCTGGCCAGCGTTGGGAATAGTAGGGGGCGGTGAGTCCTCCGCGGCAGCACAGCCGGCCACGGGAGGCAGGAGCATGAGGCACGACCGGCGCTACTTTGGGTGGCTAGAGCAAGAAGACCAGAGGTTGAAGAAGCACTACGACCGTTGGATGGACATCGTACGGCCACTAGAGCTAGAATCGTTCATATTGACTAAGTTGACAAAGCCCTTCGTCCCCGTCAACTTAGTAGGCCCACAAGTCAGCCTCCCACCAAGGTGGGTCCCAGCTAGCAAGGGGAGTATTCATTTTTTTGTGCGTAATAAGGAGGCACTTCCGATGGGTCCGAGCTGACAGCGGGGAGGACATTTTTTCACGAAATACGGTGGCCCGTCAGGTGGGTCCCAGCAGTCAGGGGGCAAACGTTTTTTCCGCAAAATACGGTGGCCCGTCCAGTGGGTCCCTGCTGTCAGTTGGAGGAATCATTATTTTCCGCGTAATAAGGAGGCACTTACTTGCTGCGGCCATGGACCCAGCTGAGACTCTCCACGTACAGTATACTTCCGATGGAAGTCGTTCCTTGACCACGTTGACCTCGCCGCGTTCCATTGCATGCATGCGTCCATGGGCGTGGTGCGTCCCCACTGTCAGCCTCTCACATACAGTCATCTTCCGATGACTCTCGGTTGTTGACCACGTTGACCACATCGTGCCGAGCGCACCCAGACTGGAACGACCCGGAGATGGGGAAGACGGGGCAGTGGAGTCGCAGATGGAGAGGAGTGGGAAACTTCACTGGTTCGGGTGCGCGACAGCACATCCGCGGTGCCGCCCACGGGAGACAGGAGCAAGAACAGAGGTTGAAGAAGGAGCACGGCTGTTGGATTAACATCCAACGGTCCAGCTGCTAGAATCATTTGTTGATTAAGTTGGCAAAGCCGTGCGTACACGTCCGCTTAGCAGGCCCACAAGTCAGTCACCAAATCTGACGGGTCCCAGCTGTCAACGGGATGAATAATTTTTTCGCAAAACATGGAGGCACTTCCTTCCGTGCGAAGATACAGCCGGTGGGTCCCAGCTGTCAGGTGGAGGAAACATTTTTTTTCAGCTTAATAAGGAGGAACTTTCCTTGCGTGCGACCATGGACCTCGTGGGTCCCAGCCGTCAGGCTCTCCACGTACAGTCCTCTTCCGATGACTCTCGTTTGTTGACCACGCCGCACCGAACACAGCGAGGCGGTGGACGACGAGAACGACTCGGAGATGGGAAAACGCGGCAGTGGAGTCGCAGATTGAGAGGAGGAGAAGGGTTAAAATTGGTTCTGTTGCAATTCATATCAAATTCAGGTTCACCGGACACGTTCATATTCATAGGCAACATTCACTATCAACAACTCAAAAGATTCATATATACACAAGCTCAGCATATCTATGCATCCAAATGATTGATAGATCACACGACAATATTCATACATAATTCACAAAAAGATTCAGATATACACATGTTCAGTATGTTTATGCATCCAAATGATTGAGGTCACAGCCAATATGATCCATGGACGAACTTTAATTACCTAGTGTACAGACTGGTAAATGGTGTTCAATCAGAGGTACTTCTTGCTAAAATTAGTTCTTGTACGAGTAAACTTTTGAGTACATAAGAGGCAGCACAGACAATCTGAACTTTGCTTGTAGGTTTGTCCTCAAATAGTGGCCTCGTGCCGACGGAGGTTTGAGCAACTTGGCCACTACTTTCATCCAACTAGTTTACTGGCTCATCTTTGTCCTGTATCTCGCCAAAATTCTACATTGCAGACGAGAAAGGAGGCGGTTGAGAAAATGAACCACCCAAATTTTTTGTGCAGTTCAACTGAAATGGAGCATCCTTGGCGTGCAGACTGATTAAGTCCCAGATGAATATACGTGTCAACCAACTTGTCTGGAATCTTTAGACTCCATGCCATATAGTTCGCTACCATATGTGCTGATAACCAAAAGGCACAAGTTGGGACCAAAGGCTGGACTGCGTTTTTCTGGGCTATGCACCAAGCAATATTTTTGGCGTTCACTCTCCTAATACTTGGAGTTTGACAATTGGTTAACGTTGGTTGATACTCAAATGAATATAGGCACTTCTTGTCAACATCGATGCTTGTCTGAGTGAACTTTGGAGTACATAGCAGCAACATAAGTACCTGTCCATCTGATCATTTTGTGCAGTTCTACTGAAATCACCTGATGTAATGATTTGCCTGCGAGTTCAGGCTCCAAATTACTCCTTTATGAAATCGGCAAACAGTAGCACAATACCAAATTACCAATACATATGACATGCACAATAATCAGGATAAAGACCAGTACCAACCTATGTGAGGTAGCATATCAATTACTATTTCCTTTGACTGGAAGCCGAGATAAGCCAAGCGACTGACAGCAAAGGAAGAAAGCAAGCGGAGATTAGTGACTGACAGGAAAGGACGGAAGCTGTCGAGGCAATGAAGCACCCAAAGTTTTGGTGCAGTTCCACCAAAATCGAGCATCCCTGTTGGCACATATATTGAGAGAGTGAGATTACTGTAATAGTGGGACTAGTTGATGAAACATACACTAACAAATAGAAGCACCCTCATTATCTTAATGGGTAAAGTTAGCAACATAGTAGTCTTTCTTAAAGAGAGGTATTAGTTTATTTAATCAGTGCCAATTAGCTCACCTCAACACTCAAAGCATTGCCATTTATCATAGGTTGCAAAACTTAAAAGTGCAAAGATAAAGGAGTTTCTCATGACAGTAGCACGATACAAATAGAGATGACAGCAAACTAATATGGATGAAGGCCTTAGGCCCGTACCAACCTAAGAAAAAAAGCTTATTCATGTAGTCCCATAAGAGATGATAAAGCACTCACTAGAATCACACAATAGTATATATTTTTGTGCACTTCAAATGTATGGTTGAAATCACTCTTGTTTACTAGTGCTGAGATTATATCGAAAGATTATCAAGAACTTCCAGCAGAGTTAAAGCACTGGCTGGGATACAGTTCATTGTATTGTCCTATGTAGTTCCACTAAAATGTATGATTGGCACAACATGATCCCTGTTTGCACAAGTAGGAACAAGGTGAAACCTTCATTAGCTTAGTGAGAAAGGATAGGAAGACATTAGCATATTACTCAAACAGTAGCATCAAATTCATGATGGACAATACGCAAAACATTGCCTCATTGAACCAATGGCAATAAATTGACATGCAAAACAATAGCACTATTATGTCATGACACTAATAATATTCCCTCCCTGCTCCACCACATGATTCACCTCCATAGACAAACATTCACACGTACATGATTCAGCATAGGGTCCTACTAAAGATTTGTTTAACTCCAACAGGAAAATTAGGCAGTAATAAATTAGTGGTACTTAAGTGCTCCTAATTAATTAAGTGAGACAACAGAAGTGAAAGGGCTCCCTGGAGGATCGTCTCACATGTAAGGTAGTCGTTGTCGGAGCCCTTGAATAACCTCGACTGAGGCCTCTGGCTTCAGCAACATCGCCTTGGCACTGTTTATTCTTCTTCTTCCTCTTCATGCTATGTTTCTCTTTCTCCTCACAGTTGGTGAAACCAAGTACATGATTGGCCTTCTAATTCAGAATTGGTTTTGTCAGTGAGGGAGTACAAGTGTACTGGTAAAAAAACATTATTTTCTCATGGCAGTCAGAAAATAGAGATGAACACATGCATTAAATATCATTCTTACCTAAAGGAAGGTTATGGCGCCAATATGGATGATGAGGATTGGAACGCAGATCTCCCTTTGTGGAGTTCCACCAAAATGAACCAACTGTTCCATCTGACATTCCAGTTAAACAGCACAAAAGTCACTTCTTTTAAGAAGAGTTTTGTGTAGTGCACCAAAAGGTCACAACAGCAACCAGGTGAATTGGATATCCCTGTTTGCACAAAAAGGCACAGAGGAAACAGTCAGAGTCTCAAACAATTACATGCAAAAACATTTGGCTAAACTTGTCAGAGTCTCAAACAATTACAGGCAAAAACAGTGGCATGGCTTCATTTTTACAAGGGACATTATATTAAGAACAGCTAAGGTTGCGTTCGGTTCACAGGTTTGGTGCAGGATTTTCGTAGGAACACGATTCCTACCGTATTCTTTCCCTTCCAACTGTTTGGAACACGGGAAAGGTGAATAGTGTTTCATAGGAAAGCTGGTCTGGTAGTAGTGATTCCATCGGATTAGAAACATCCACGCGCTACTCATTTTTTGGGCGGAAGCCCGAGGCAGGCGCTCGCTGCCATGCGTTAGACAGGTTGCTGTGCTGTGTTTGCCGGAATAAAAAATCAACCTATGTGTGGTACGTGAGGTGAGGACAAGAGTAGTCACTGTGCAGCCGAATAAACAAATAGCATCTCACACTGACAAGCATGCTACTCTAAAAAAACAAATATGTACATTTCATAGTCCATCCGAACACATTCTCTTGAGAGTTTCCTCCGGTTCGCTGTTCCATAGTTTTATACCTACATTCCTTTCCCATTCCTCTATTTTCATCAAGACCTATGTTTTCTGCCCCTTTATTCCGACCGGAGCCTAAATATTAGGTATAAGGGCATGGGACAGTGGGTGCACCAGCAGTACAGCATCATGTACGTAAACAGGGGCATAAAGTGGTGATTCATAGTTTGTTGCCCCGAGAAACAAACATCCTAGAAACATATCTGGGTTGGTCCCATTTTTGTTCACTCTAGCCACATACTCCTATGTGTGGATAGCAAATCTAGTCCTGGTCATACCACTGTGTACAGCGTTACCCCTATATTTCCCTTTCGACCAAGAGACCGGTTGGATGACCAGTCTGTACTACTTTCATCCCCTTTCCTTCCTGTTTGTACCAAGTCCGATGTACATACTAAATTTCCCCACCCCCACTTTATTTCAATGACAAGTATTTTCGGACGGAGGGAGTACAAGATTCGACTCCATGAAGTAGCTTTACCTCTAACAATAGAAGAAAAAAATAGGTGATGTTGGACCATCCGATCGAGAGGGGCTGAGAGGTAGAAAATGATGCACATGCAGCGACGTAGCGAGCTGGGGAAGTAGAGCTAAGGCGGTTTCGAACAAAGATATACCTGAAGGTCGTCGGGATGTGGATAGGTGGGCGGCGGGAGGCCGGATCCGCCCACAGGCACCGACGAAGGGATCGGAGGACCTCCCGCGCTGGCGCTCGGCCAGAGATAACGGTGCGGCCGGCAGTGGGTCTCCTCCCTCGCTGTCGACGACGGCCTAAACGCTGCCCCTCCTCCCCTTCACCGGCAGAGGGGGATACGTCCGGATTTGTAACCAACGGTGAGGATAGAAAGCCTGTATTTTTTGAAGGGAGAAAGACAGGGTTACTGCCCCTATCTTGTTTAGATCTGGAGAGGATGAGAGTGTGTGAATAGAGCAGCCCTAGCAAGCAAGCGCGGAGGCTCCGGCCTATATATAAGTAGTGGGGTAGTTTTCCTTTTTCACTCCATCAAAACAATCATTTAAAATTTTGTACTATACTACATGCCAGGTCGCGGTTTTTTTTAGTTGTTGATTTTTTTGAGATAGCTACCCGCTTGTTCCAAGTGGTGTTACGGTGTGCCAGGTCGCATTTTGTATCGGTCAAGTCTGGTAGTACTACAAGTCCCTCCATTAAATGAATGACCACCCCCTCGTAAAAATTGTGAACAAGCCCACGACTAAAATTAGCGGAAACGTGGGTTGCCCCAACATGCATTATTATTTATATTTTCTACTCCCTCCATTCCTAAATATAAGTCTTTTTTATTAGCCACACCTAAGACAAGAATTTTTTTATTAGCAGTGAACCCCACATGTCATAGACACAAATTTTTTGGCAAGATTCCCTTAGGCAAGCCAAAGTGTGTCTAACAATTTGAGCAACTCAGGTTAGGCAAGTGTGGGAAAAATAATGTGGCAACATAAGACAAACATAGTCACAATCCAAACAACCCCGTGATTTTTTGTGACATGCATGAAAATTTGGTTAGTTAAATTTATAATCAAAATTTGGCAAGGTGCATCAAATCAACACATGCAAGTATCAAAAGGAAAGTCACGGCATGCATGCATGCGTTGTACTCCCTCCGTTTCCAAATATAAGTCTTTTTAGAGATTGCAACAAGTGACTACTCCCTCCGTTCCTAAATGTAAGTCTTTTTAGGGATTCCACTACAAACTACATACGGATGTATATAGACATATTTTAGAGTGTAGATTCACTCATTTTGTTTCGTATGTACTGTTCATAGTGAAATCTCTAAAAAGACTTATATTTTGGAACGGAAGGAGTACATACAAAGCAGAATATGTCTACTCCTACATACGAAGTAGCCCATTTAAAATGTGTAAAAAGAGTTTTATCGAATGCAGTGCTTTGATGTGTCGTGTCAACTCGTACAAGGCTGAGAAATTTGATTACTACGACACCCTCTCCCTCGCGGACTGAGCTCCGATGCCTTAACTGCACCTGCCTTTGGCTGCATGACAGGTGGGCCAACCACCTGTTGGGTCCACCTGTCATGGACGCAAAGGCAGGAGCAGTAAGTAGAAGCTTTCGCTACACGCTATCCCTCCCACACGAGGTGGATGGACATGCAGCAGTGGATTTGATACTGTAGAAGTAGGAGTAACATCATTGTTCGTCTTCTGGAAGAGGCGAAGAGGCAAGTGCAAACCGAACGTGGTAGTTGCGAACACTTGCGTGGCGCGGTTCCTTGGAGTACTAGCCAGGCTCTTGCATGAGACAAAATTGCTATTGTTTAACAATTAAACTCCATTATCCATTGGTTGATACTCATTCTGCATAGGTCCACGCGCTTAGCACCGTTTCCTCCCGGGGTCACCAATGTTTATTTGCTAATTAATAGCATTCCATGCAATGAACTAGCCATTGCAAGTCATTAAAAGCATGCACACCTCTCATCTCTTATTGGTTGATACGTATGTCAAGAAACAAGAAACAAGGTAGAAGTTAATGCACCGCGCCTAAGTGTTTTGGGACTATTTGGTTTTCGTAAGATGACTTACACACCTAGATGGAGGGAGTAGTATAGACCTGTAAACCGGAAAGGATTATTTGCCTTTCTAGAGATTTCAACAAGTGACTAGACTTCATCTAAAAAAACAAGTGACTAGACTACACCGTGTGTTGTACCCCCTCCTCTCCGGTTTATAGGGCTCAAATATCAAATCTCATGAACCAAGGCATTTTGCGATTGGAGGAATGTATCTCGTACTTTACAAAACTACACTAATTAAACTCATGCATTAATTACGTAGTTCTCTCGTTTTCCTCTCCGCCTTGGTCGCGGTGCACAATATTGAGAGAGTGCTTTGATACGTTTTAGTCTCATGACTAGCCACACTTTGACTTGGCCACACTAGTCTCCAACCAAACAGACCCTAAAAGTACTGGGACTAAAACTTGTTAGCCTCATCCATGCTTGGATCCAAATACTAAAGAGACTAAAATCAAGTTAATGACATTTCAAAGCATCCGGGCCCGCGTGCCATCCACCAAATCACAGCGAGGTGCTACAGTCGAGACTCACCTGTCACCCCAGTGTGGCCGTCATGACCCGTCATATCACAAAACCCACACCTTTACCAGCAGTGGTAAGGTGGCCTCCAAGTTGGACTGGACGAAGCAACCATCATTTCATTGGAACGCTCGTTCAAGCCCTTTCTTCCCTTTCTTGAAGAAAACCTCACTCCAGGCTACTCACTTCTGCCATTTTTCTTCTCTACCGACGAAGGAAAGGTGGGCGAATCAGTTATGCTGCTATATTTTCATTCCAATAATCTTCTTTTTGCGAAGCACCGACCGATTCTCACATCCTATTCTTTTCCCATTTTCATTGCGATTGTGGTTTCCTTTTGATTGCCTTTTGTTTGTCAGTTCATTGATGGATCCTGGAGCACTAGGCAAAGAGTTGCCGGCAGACAACCCACTGGAGACAGGGATCTCCAGGAAGCGAGCACCGACCAACGAGTTGACCATGTTGGCGGGCCAACCCATGGGGACGAAGAACTCCAAGAAACAAGCACTGGCCAAAGAGTTGAGGACGTTGGCGGATGAACTCCTCAACGAAAGTTGGAAGAACAACAAGGGCCCCACCGTGCCTACCCCAGGAGCTCTGATTGCCACCTATGTGAGGCTCAAGACCGAGTTTGAGGAGATAGTCGCCGTTGAGAAGCAGTATTCCCCTGGCAAGGTGATGGCCCCCATCGAGGACGAGGAGATGGCCCCCGGAGGGATGAGATCCCCCGGTGAGCTGCACAAAGTAAAAAATAATGGCTTATTACCATAGTTGTGGCTTTTGATTATTTGCAATGTGCTTGCTAATATGTTAGTGTTGTGCAGGTGCCGGTGGTTGTCCTTGATGATTCCGATGTCGTGGCCCGTCCTGTTGGCATCGCCCCAGAGATCGATTCCGATGCCGCTGTCCATCCTGTGGACATCGCCCCAAAGATCGATTCCGATGTCGCGATCAGTCCTGTGGACATCGCCCCAGAAATCGATTCCCATGCCGCTGTCCGTGCTGTGGTCATTGCCCGAGAGATCGACGACAAGAAATAGTTGGTCGCGCTAATCCTTCAGGGTAGTTTGCATTGCCCTGTGTTTAATTACCAGAACGATGCATGTTATCAAACCATCTTAGGGCTAGTGCACTGTCTTGTGTGGGCGGATCTTGCTACTTTTGTTTGATAGTGAATCATGCGATGAATCATGCAAACCCTCTCCGAGTTATGGACACAGATGTATCCTCACCAGCTTTTGATGTAATATATGGCATGCTTAGATGTAAGTTTGAATTGTTTATCATATCAGCAGGGCTTGTTTGATGATTCTTGGTGTTAGTAGGCTAGCTACTGTGCGAGCTATAGTACTTGCAAAACACTCACCGAAGAGAAATGTTGGGGCTGATGAGCTCGTGGTACGCTTATACTTATCCCTCGTTGATCGACCAATAGCCCTAGCTCCTAAAATTGTAGGCTTAGCGATCAATCAGACAATAGTCGACATACATTCAGGCCTCATTTGGTTCATAGGGTAGGAAAATCGTAGCAAAAGTACAGAGAACGTGCAACACAAAATCATAGCAGTGCAGAGACGTACTCCCTCCGTTCCAAAATAGATGACCTAGGCAGGCTAGTTTGGCCTAGTGGGTTTCAGTGATATGACGTGGTACAGTGCCGTCCAGTCTTCGCGTGTGGTAGCAGTATTGTGGGTACAGTAAGTTTTCTTGAAGAAGCGGAATTCAACGAAGTCATGATGGTTCCTTCGTCCGAACAACTTACGGTGGGAAAGGTTGGGCCTGCGATACGACCGGGGTAGACCAGGATAATTTTGTGCATGGTAGGTGGACCAGGATGGTCGACGTCCCACATGTCGGCGAATGAAAGTATTCTTTCCGGTATAGAGGACGAGCAACGAGTATTCATTCTTTATTTTTGATGAAAGCTATTGTCTCCACTGTTACTCCTTGACTTTGTCAATGCCTCTCTCTCCTCCAAATAAGCGGGGACTACTTGCTATGCATGCAGCGGGCAGCTGGCGTCTTGAGGGGCCAGGCCGGTGAGAGCGGGCTCCGGAAGCGGTCCGGACTCCAGCATGGCCCACCTCACATTATCACCATATATTTCTTGGAGTCCGTGCGCGGCGGGCGGGCGATCTCTTCTCCCTCCCCCGTTTCTCTCTTCTCAGCCGACGCCCGCCGAGCGATTAGATTTCGGCTATCGACAGTTTATTCAATTACTGTCCCACATGTCAGTGAAATTGCAAGACAACGCATGTCCCCTTTGGTGAGCGGCGTGCGAGCCGGACTGTCGGGGTTGCGACGCGTATGAGTCGTAAGTGTGCTGCCTTTTCCTTTAGAACTTGCGAAGCGTAACATTTTCACGCGATCGATCGATAGAAATCTAGAACAAAATGATAAGGGCGGTGCTTTCCCGCTCGTTAGGCGGGCTAGTTCGAGTGATATGACGTGCTACAGTGCCGTCCACTTGCTCCATTTTTATGTAAGCAAGAGTTTACACTCGTACGCGGGAGGAGTGCGAAACACCGCGGATCTGATTTTGATCGAGGGATAACTGTTCCCTGCCAAATAATGGAAGATTGTTAGCGATTATACCATGATAGTTAGGGCATCTCTAGCGCTGGCCCACAAATTTACACCGGCATCTGTCCGAGGACACTGATGGATGCCATCCGATGCTGCCCGCATACCTTTCGACAACTATATGAACTAACCGGACGAAATTCGTGCAAACATAGCAAATTTCAAATTAGCCGGATGAAATTCATTACATTTCGGAAACTTTTCCTACAAACTGGATGAAATTCATTACATATTTCGCACAAACCGTACTAAACCTACTGTAAACCTAATCTAAACGATCGCCGGCGCCCGACCACCAAGTCCGGCCATGAACCCGAGAAAGTCGGCCATTGCCTTTGCCTCCTCCTCATCCACCTCGATAACCTCCTCCTCCGGCCGGAGCACAAGGTTATGAAGATTTCCGCCTCCATGTCGCTGTCAAGCGGCTAATCGGCCGCCAATGTTTACCCCACCAAGCTTGGCGTCGACTGAGTGGAGTAGCGGTGGCCTTCCCGGGACCAAAGCGGTGGCGACCTACCGTGTACTACTCTTCCTCGCTTCCGGCTGCGCCCGCGCACGCGCGCCGGCTTTGTGGTCGTGGTGGCGGAGGGCGGCCCGGGGGGTGCCGGCGATCTCCTTCATTTGCTCCTGCGACAGTACGTCGAAGAGAGCTTTGGAGCACGCCCGGAGCGGAGCCGCCGATGTCCCTCGTATGCTCCTGCGACAGTACGTCCAAGAGAGCTTCGGAGTGCCACGAGGCCATGGTTGAAGTGGTGCCGACAGAAGGAAGGGACCGGAGGAGAATAAGTGTGTGTCTTTGGCTATGGCTGGGAGCTGGGGCTCAAGTTAATATAGCGGGCGAATGGCAATGAGCCGCGGCAGATGGATGGACAATTGGCGCCGGAGTAGGTTCGTCGGGCGTGAATGCGGACGCTGCTTCAGTGACTTAACTGCAGATGCGTTTGGGTGTCTAACATGTGGGCCCAACGGGCATCTGGCCCGCATGTCAGTGACACACCAATTGCACCTGCAGTTAAGTCCAATGAATGCGGCATTGACATTCTGGAGAGACGGTGACTGTTTCAGGCACATGCGGACTGTTTGACTGGTCAACCATACAAATACGGAGCTATACGCTGAGCCAGCGACTGTATAATCACCATATCTCGTGTACAATGATCAAAGTGAGCTATCAAGACAAGTTCGATGACCGCCAATGCATTTTACTCCGTAATAAATGACCAGGATTGAAGGGGAATCCTAATTTGCTTCGTCTTCTGTCCTTGAGCTCTTGACAAACCAATGCACTATACGGTTGTCCAGCCACTCCACCCCAGAGCTCTCACCAAGCGTCGTTCATGCCACCGCGCCGCACACTAACTGGTAAGGCAGCGATGGCATCCCGCCGCGCCGAGTTCCTCGCCGCCCACGAATGCACACAAAATGGTAGGGAAGCGATGGCATCCCGCCGTGCCGAGTTCATCGCCGCTCGCGACCTCACAACTATGTGGGAGGAATTTGAAGATGCCAAGGCCAAATGGGCGGTAGAGCAAGAGGCGGCCAAAGCCGCATAGAGGGAGCGGAAAAGTCAGAAAGCACTCAAGAAAAGAGAGGCTCGCCGCCGCAAGAAAGAAAAGGACGCACACGCTGCTGCGAAGAGGTCGGCGGAGATCCAAGCACGGTGGGTTGTCGCCGACAAAGCCGGGAAGGAGAACGATGGCGTCTGGCCAGCATGTGAGAAGTAGTAGTACTAGTAGTTAGTGTGTGTGTCTGTGTCTGAGTACGAGCATATACCAGTACTACTAGTTACTACTGTAGTTTTTAGAGCAAATTACCAGTACATTAGCCTAGACTAAGTGGAAAAATTCCTATCCTATGCATCAAATGGCATCTCTTTCTCTATAGAAATTGAGATGCATGTCATCTCACTTCCTATGATTTTCATATTCCTATCCTATGAACGAAAGGAGGCCTCTGTTGGAGTAAATACTGTAGCTAGCAGTACTGCTGGTACAGTAGTTTTCTTCAAGAAGCGGAATTCAACAAAGTCATGATGGTTCCTTCGTCTGAGCAACTTCAAAGTGGGAAGTGGGCATGTGATTTGATAGCTCATTAGTCATTGTTACTACGGTGCGACGACCTGGGTGACTCTCCCTTGGAGTTCTGCGTGCATGGCAAGTGGACCAGGATGGTCGACGTCCCACATGTTGGCGAACGAAAGTATTCTTTCCGATATCGAGGAGCAAGGAAACCGCGTGGTATAGTATCACTGCTGATTGGTTCGCAAAAAAATAGTATCACTGCTGATTTATAATTATTTTTTATTTCTGATGAATGCTAGCGTTTCAACTCTTACGATGAAGGGTGCCAAACACGGCACGTGCTGGATGTCCCACACGTCAGCGAAAGGAGTGGGACATGAATAGCGTGGTAGAGCCCGGCGTAAAAAGAAACAACGTGGTAGAGCGTCTCCACTTCTTCCACTTCTGGGTCGGAGACCACACGTAGTAGTACTTAGTTGTATGAACGATACAAAGTGCGACCTGGAGAGAAAGACACGTCTAGTTGGAAGGTCTCGGGGCATACAGGTAAACAAATATAAAAGTTAATACGTGCCTCCAACTAATATAGTAGTAGTAGAGTACTTAGACATGTACTCCATAACATCACCGTGCATTGCACGTACAACATTTAGTGGTAGTACGTAGTAAGAGACAAATGCCGCCCAAGAGTTCCCTTCTTGACCTACTTTTGGGTGTTTGGTAGAGTGTATGGAGGGTGCAAGAGTCCACACTAGTTTAGCACAAATACACTAGAAGCATGCATGAAGAGAGCATGCATGAAGAGGGGTGTTGAGTTGAGCATGCATGAAGAGGGAACAACTATGCTGAGACGAGAACGCAACCAAACACACCCTGTATGCCACGCATGTTCATACCATTTGTGCCTTTCTACTTCACTTACTGCGCTACATTACTCAGGTTCGTACGCCCACTCCTGGGTACATGTCCGTCTCGTAGTTCCAGTGCCACGTGTTCTTCATATAGATGGAACGATCGTTGCATAACACGTGCACCTTGATGCTAGATGTCTCGCGTGTTGGGAAAAGGATGAACAAAGCTCACGTAAAAAAATAGAGTGGAAGAACATAGATTCTGGACGACCGAGAAGGAGCAAGGAACCTCGTGGTGGAGCGTCTGCACTCATAATATTTAATATTATTCAGCGATAGAAAATTAACCAATCATCTCCACAGTGGACTGGAAGAGTATGAAACACGGCAGCCCAGTGTAGTTACATCATACTAGTACATGGCTAACCAGCGCTATCACCATATTTCTTGGTTTCCGTGCGCCACCTATCTCTAGTAATCCAGTAGCCTGTATTGCTTCTCCCTCCTCGTCTCTATCAAAGTGCGGCGGGCTGGCGTTTCTGCCGTCTATTGAGGTCGGTTAACTATCACATGTTAGCGACATGCCAAGAGCATTCTAAAAAAAATTCCTTTCACGTTCTGTTTTCAAAAAGAAAAAAAATCCTTTCACGTACGAATTTGCCTGTATGCCTTGAGCAACTTGCATGTCCTATACTGCTCCTGTTTGATACTCTAACTTAGCTAGAGGTTAGACTAACTCATGACTAACCCTGAACTAACTGTAGCCAAAGAGGTGTTTGGGTGACAGGGTTAGATTGACAATAAATGCATTTCATGGAGAGAGAAAAGTGATTTTTCAGTGGTCCCAATGAGAACTATCTCCAGTTAGCACCTCTTGGGTGGGATAGTTTTTTTTGGTGGGTTCGGTGCAACTTTCTCCAATTTAAACCCTCATGCTTGGATACTTTAGGGCTATTTGAGCTCCAACTAGCTCAAACTAACTCTAACCCATGGATCCAAACAGGGCCTATGGCCAGTCTCAACGCGGAGCAGTCGCGTGCACCGGGAAGCGGCGCTCTCTCGGCCGTCGCGCCCCTTCAAAGCCGACGCCAATGAGAGGTCGCCTCCGCTCTGGCCGGGCATTAATGCGGCACTGACGCTCTAGGCGGCGCTGACCGTTTCATGCGGGAAGCGCGCGCTGGCAAGGGAGTATAGGTTTTGAACCGTTTCAGGTGTAGTAGTAATGGTAGTTTGCAAAACTACTCAATTATTGCACTGAGTTTCCTAAGAAATTGTGGTAAAAAACGTTACTCCATAGCCCGCTTCCCTTCTCCTTCCTGCTCGTGATTTACGTGGCCATGTTAACATGGTTGTCAAAAAAATGTCACTTCCTGCTCGTGATTTGCATTATATAATTACAAGCAAGATTCTCATGCATTGCACAGAACATCAATATGAATTTTTTACAAAACACCTGTTGTGATTGACCCATGCAGGAGTAATCCCATGTGTAAAACCTAATGATATCTCGAGAATTTTATCGGAAAACTGGTATCTCGAGAATGTCATCGAAAAAATGAAAGAGGAGAGATAAGGCGAGGAGGAGTGGAGCGTGGTGGTGACTGGTGGTCGGAATGGGCGGAGGCATGGGGATGGACGGCGCCGGCAGGCGGCAGCGGCCACCATGCATGCTAGATTGTTTCAGAGACTTATTCCTTTTTAATTGCTGAGCAATGAGGTTGCGGGAGATAATGATGTGGAGAGAGGTGCGGGTATCTTTTGTAAAATTATCATAGTTTGCTTCCTATCCGTCAGATATAGATCATACGGTCTGTACTACAAGATGGCAGGCACACCATCATCGCCAACTCGTTTTTTTATAAGGGTATATAGATGATAAGTTTGCTGACTACTAAAGTAAAGGGAATCTGTCCATGTTATGCAAGTAAATAAAGGTGATTGTTTATCATACGGGTAAGGTTGGATGAAGGGTGGTAGGAACAAATGCTCCGCCTAGAGCATGTGTGTGTGAGATGGAGTCTTAGTATGTGTGGGGTGTGTGTGTGTGAGAGAGAGAGAGAGAGGAGAGAGAGAGAGATGGAGTCTTAGTTTGTGTGTGTGTGTGAGAGAGAGAGAGATGGAGTCTAAGTGTGTG